>NC_049217.1:16694095-16711595 GCF_013347855.1 Anguilla anguilla
CACACACACACACACTCACACGCACACACACACACACAGTCACACACGCACACGCACACAGGATTCTCAGCACACATCCATATAAAGCATGCTAATATACACTGTAAGCCTGGGTCTTGTCTATAATTAAACAATTAAAGTGCCAATAACTCATTATTTTATGTTTAAGAGGAAATTGCTCTCATTACTAAATCAAATTAAGTGGTCTGCAATCAATCAGGTAAAATAATTAGTGTAATAATTATGTTAGGAAGAGATTACTCAATATAATAAGTTCCTGCAGGGCTAGAAACCTACATTTCAAACCGGCTTCTGATTGGTGCGTGAGGAGTTACCGCTAACTGAACGCTATGGAAATTAAATTAGTTGAGCTTGTAATGACAGGAATATTACTGTACTATGAGCAGGACTTCATACACTGTATACAGCATGCTCTTGTAGATTTACAACAATTGTGTGAATTCTTTATGGCTGATGAAATATTACAGCAATCATCATTTACTGTAATTCAAAATACTTTAATCTTGAAAATGGACCAATCAGCTTTATATCTGCACATTCGAGTTTGTATATTTGCACACTGTGGGCTGATGTTTGAGGTTTTCTCTATCGAACATCAGCTGAGCTACTTATTCTTCATTACATACTCTTCCTTTTCCATCACTTCTAATGTCCCTGCTAAAGTTCCTAGTGGCCACATTAATGCCCTGTCTCATTAATATCTGTGCTAATGTGCCGATTAATGTCCTCACTGGCATCCCTGCTAATATCCCTGCTAATGACCTCACTAGCATCCCTGCTAATGTCCCTGTTAGCCTCCTCACTAGCATCCTGGCTAATGTCCCTGTTAGCCTCCTCACTAGCATCCCTGTTAATGTCCCTGTTAGCAACCTCACTAGCATCCCTGCTAATGTCCCTGTTAGCAACCTCACTAGCATCCCTGCTAATGTCCCTGTTAGCATCCTCACTAGCATCGCTGCTAATGTCCCTGTTAGCAAACTCACTAGCATCCCTGCTAATGTCCCTGTTAGCCTCCTCACTAGCATCCCTGCTAATGTCCCTGTTGGCCTCCTGACTAGCATCCCTGCTAAGGTTCCTCTTAGCATCCTCAAAAGTATCCCTGCTAATGTCCCTGTTAGGCTCCTCACTAGCATCCCTGCTAATGTCCCTGTTAGCAGACTCACTAGCATCCCTGCTAATGTCCCTGTTAGCAAACTCACTAGCATCCCTGCTAATGTCCCTGTTAGCCTCCTCACTAGCATCCCTGCTAATGTCCCTGTTGGCCTCCTGACTAGCACCCCTCCTAAGGTTCCTCTTAGCATCCTCAAAAGTATCCCTGCTAATGTCCCTGTTAGGCTCCTCACTAGCATCCCTGCTAATGTCCCTGTTAGCAGACTCACTAGCATCCCTGCTAATGTCCCTGTTAGGCTCCTCACTAGCATCCCTGCTAATGTCCCTGTTAGTAGACTCACTAGCATCCCTGCTAATGTCCCTGTTAGCCTCCTCACTAGCATCACTTCTAGGGTTCCTCCTAGCCTCCTCACTAGCATCCCTTCTAAGGTTCCTCCTAGCCTCCTCACTAGCATCGCAGCTAATGTCCCTGTTAGCAAACTCACTAGCATCCCTGCTAATGTCCCTGTTAGCCTCCTCACTAGCATCCCTGCTAATGTCCCTGCTAGTGACCTCACTAGCATCCCTGCTAATGTCCCTGCTACTGACTGTTAGCAGTGCGTCAGATGGCGGCTCCTCTCACCGTGGCAGGCGCAGTGCTGGTGTGCCTCCTTGATCTGGCCCAGAAGCTGGTCCAGCACCTCCTTCTGGCCCCTCAGCCGCGGCAAGCGCCTCTCGATGTCCCGCCAGCCTGCGGACGCACAAGAGCGGAGTGACCCCTGCTCCTCCGCCACGAAGCAAGCGTCGCACGGGGCGACGCGCGGTGCAGACACAGGCTGTCGCGAGCAGTCTGTTACATAAGCCCGGCTGGGCAGGGCTGCCCCTTTAAACAGGAGCAGTTATAAAACGAAATGTAATTGTTCTGCTCTGGAACACCGTGGACATAAACAAGGACACAGATTGACAGCCGAGCCCACACACCGGGAAGATGAACTCCCACAGCGAAAGGGGAGAGCGGACGTTGATGCAGAGATAATTCCACGTTGATAAGACGCAGGGCCTGCTTGTTTTCCCAGGCTGACACAGGGAGAGTTTACACACACCGCTTCTTCTAGTCCTGACAGCACAACCAGGCTTTTTAAAGCCTGTACTCTGCTTATAAGGACATTACTGTCTTACTGCTGTTCACAGACATATGGGTATTTCAAGCACTGCAGAAACACACACACACACACACACGCACACAGACACACACTCACGCACGCACACACACATATATTCACACACGCACGCAGAGATGCACACGCACACACATGCGCGCACACACACACATACACTCACACATACACACACACACACACACACACACAGACATTCAGTCACACACACACACACCATTGAAGACTGCTATCCACCATGGCCCAATCCTGGCTTCCTTCCTTCATCATTGGAGCGGCAGACTCAGGGTCAGTGACATATGTCATTATAATGATGTCCTGTGCATGTCAGGCGCCCACACGCTCCACCGAGCCCCTGGGGTAATTACACACTCTCACTCCCTCTCCTGGAACGAGCTCGTTTAAGCTAATGGGCCGAGTCGATAGGCTAAACGCCGGGACAAATGCTAATTAACTTACTTGAAAGGCAAATTCAATAACGACATCGCCGTGGCAATTTGCTGCACGGCGGCTTGCTATACTCTACCGGCTTAGCCCCATCTTTAAAAAAATCAATGAGATATCGTTAAACTAACGGGAGTTCGGACTGAGTGTCCCCAATTGGCTGTTGCTACGTAGGGTAGGTTACCGCATAGATCACGCCGCACACAAGAATATGAGAACTAACACGCGTTACTCCACCAGACACGCTCATCAAATCTCAGATCGCTGATTATGTTCTTCTCTCCATTTCCAATGCCTGCTAGTTATTCTACCGCTAATCCACTTACTGTGATTATCTCGGTTCCCTTTCAAGCTTCGTTTAAAATAATGAGGGACAGTTTTTTTTCTCTGGTTGTGTATAAATCACTGGTTGTGTATAAATGCAGTGAATATGGCTGTCTTTCTCTGGGCTCTCAACTTGTTTTGTGCAATTGTGCGCACACACACACACACGCACGCACGCACATGCGCACACATACACACTGACGGGCGCACAAACACACATACACACACACGCATACACATGCACAAACAAATAAACACACACACACCATGAGTTTTTATGTTTAGAGTTTATTTGTTTTTTATGTTTATATTTGATTCATTTTCCAAATTATATTTGAACACATCCAAAGCAAACTCCCTTGCTTTGGGAATGGGTTTGGTGTGGTGGTATACTTTACAAATGAGCACAGGCGTAGAACTTTCATGCAATAATGAGAAATTCCTGATTCCCCCCCCCCCCCCCCCCAAAAGAAATCAATGAATCCCTGAGCCAAATTTTCTTTTTGGGGACTATGGCCGGCCATGCCCCGCCCACTTCCTTTAAGAAATGGTCCGGGTGAGCTGGGAAACCAGCAGCCCACAGCGCAACACTTTATTCATTCGATTTTGAAATGAAAACAAAAACATTTGCCGATGTACTCCTTCATACCACAGTCGTGTCCACGAGGAGCCAGCCGTTTGAAAAAGCAGAGCTCATTACACACATGTAAGCCCTATCCAGGCAACAGCAGGTCAGCTAGCGCTACTCTCTCGTGAACGGCATATATTAGCCTTGCACACAAACTGTTCCGTGAGGCACTGTAAAACCATATTAGTCGGCCAAGTTGTTGTTAATATTGCATAGAGCAAAATGTCCGGTTCTCTTTCAGGTGCTAGTTTCTGGGATGCTTAGGATGCCGGTGCTGATCTGCTTCTCACAGCTCACAAACGCTGCAGGAACGTGCTCCCACCCTTGCGTATGATAGAGCTGGAGAAGAGCAGAGGGATCTAAAGGGAAGTCCCTCTCTAATAAAGACTGTTTCTGTGGGTCCAGGAGACTGAGAACCTTACATAAAACATTCATTCATATCCGAGGGAAGGCCAGGGAGAGAGGCCAAAAAGTAATCAATATTACTCAAAGCTCAACTGTAATAAAACGTTTGTACAAATACGTGCAATGTGCCATAAATGCAAGACCGAGAAAGACACACATTCATGCCATGAATTTTTAGGGTTAGCATTTGATTAATTTTCCAGATCCTATGAGTCGGACTGAAAAAAAAACTCAATGCTCACTGTGTGTTTCCACGTGACAGTTTGAAGGTAAAAGATACGCAAATGGACTGCTACTTAGTTATATTATTTTTGTGAGAGTGAAGTGCTCTGAGAAGCATTTTCAAAGCTCTATTCCACGGTACATTGACTGCTCAGGTCCACTGTGAATGGTTATCTGGTCGTTTCTTGCACAATATATCATCTTAAGACCGGATTTAATAAAACAATACCAAAAAAAGACGAAAAAACTGAGCTGGGTTCATCATCGCCTGTCCCTAACTTTGATTTGCGAGCGAATGAGTGAGTTTGCTTTCTTGCTTTCTTGGATAAACTCGCCAACGCTGACACGTGCAATTATGCAACCGAAGATCCGAAGATACGGACAAATCTGGCTGGAATCCAGGTCAGTAAACCTCAGCGAAGCAAACCGGCGTTTTTTTTGGAAATCTGCCACGTAACGGCCCTACGCCAGCCGTCGGTGAGGAGATGAAGCGAGCGTCCGGCTCTCCCGCGCTCCTCGCTTCGTTCGCACTCTACCGGAAGCCCGAGCGGAGGAAGAGGAAGAGGAAGAGGACGGCGGAAAGGAAGACGAAGAGGAGAAGGGCGGCAGACTTACAGGAGGGGGCGGCGCAGGCGGGAACGGTCGGCTGGGCGGGGCCCCAGCCCTTCATGTTGTAGGCGGAGACCTGCACGTAATAATGAAGGCCCTGGAAGCAGCACACGACAGGGCGTCAGGGAGGGGTCAGCGAGGGGTCAGCGAGGGGTCAGCAGCAATGCATTCACACACATGGGCAAGGGCATCCTGTATCTGTGAGATATTTAACCACGTCTAACAGGACTTTTCTCACACACATGGGGCCTAACAGGACTTTTCTCACACATGTGGGGCCTAACAGGACTTTTCTCACACACATGTGGTTTAACAGCACTTTTCTCACACACATGGGGTCTAACAGGACTTTTTTCACACACGTGAGGTCTAACAGGACATGTCTAACAAGATCTGTCTCAGATGAATATGGCTGTTCAATAGCAGTTGAACGCACTGTGAATGCATGATCTCAAACCAGTGTGACAAATATGCAATAACAGAGGAAATCAGGGAGGGGCAAATCCGTTTTCACGGCTCTGTATCCGTCTGGATTGGTGGTTATCCTCCTGATTTTGGTACATCTGCACTGCAGCACCCAGCACCATTAATCCACTGATCGTCTGTCTCTGTGAAACGTTCTTCTCATGCGGCTACATGCACACGCGGCAGCGCGGCTCCCTGAAGCCTCTCAGGGCTCAGTGTTTCCTGTGAGACTGGGGGGAGGGGCTTGGCGTGGGCGTCCGCACTAAACAACCAACATGAATGGGCTCTGGGGTGGTCTTCTGGAAAAAGTGTGTGTGTGTGTGTGTGTGTGTGTGTGTGTGTAAGCGTGAGTGTACAGTGTGTGTGTGTGTGTGTGTGTGTACGTAAGAGTGTACTCACTGGGTGTGTACAGTGAGTGTGTGTGTGTATGTGCAAGCGTGAGTGTGCAGTGTGTGTGTGTGTGTGTACATAAGAGTGTACTCACTGGGTGTGTACAGTGAGTGTGTGTGTGTGTGTGTGTGTAAGCGTGAGTGTACAGTGTGTGTGTGTGTGTGTGTGTGTAAGTGTGTGTGTGTGTAAGCGTGAGTGTACTGTGTGTGTGTGTGTGTGTACATAAGAGTGTACTCACTGGGTGTGTACAGTGAGTGTGTGTGTGTGTGTGTGTGTAAGCGTGAGTGTACAGTGTGTGTGTGTGTGTAAGTGTGTGTGTGTGTAAGCGTGAGTGTACTGTGTGTGTGTGTGTGTGTAAGTGTGTAAGCGTGAGTGTACAGTGTGTGTGTGTGTGTGTGTGTAAGTGTGTACTCACCGGTGTGAGTCCTGTGATGGTGCACTGCTGGGCGCTGGAGTCCTCCAGCACCAGCTCTCCCAGGAGGGGGCTCAGAGATGGGGCCAAGCTCCAGCCCACTGCGAGACAGAGAATACAGCAGTCACTCACACACCCCCCCATTACACACACACCCCCCCATTACACACACACCCCCATCACTCACACACCCCCATTACACACACACCCCCATCACTTACACACCCCCATCACTCACACACCCCCCCATTACACACACGCCCCCCCATTACACACACACCCCCATCACTTACACACCCCCATTACAGTACACACACACACCACTTATACACCCCCATTACAGTACACACACACACCACTTATACACCCACATCACTCACACACACACACCCCCATTACACACACACACACCCATCACACACAAAAGCACTAAAAGACAAAACCTAAGTTTTGCTCTATTCCAGAGTTGAACAGAGCAAAACACGCCTGAGCAATCTCAGAAACGCGCTTCCGAAATGATAAATCTCAGTGAGAATTTTTTCTTGAATGCTTAGATATTTGGAACCAGATCACACAGATGAGACAACAGGGACTCAAGGACAACATATAGTTTTTTAATGTAAATAATTCAAGTAAATCACTACACTATTAATTTCCTCACAATGTTGGTGCGGCTCGCAGTGCTCGAACACACACACAACAGATTTAAGACCGCTGGCCCGAGGCTAGCAAAGTCAACGACCCCGAGCGCTAAGCAACACCGACAAGTGCAAAGGGCTCGCGTTCGCCGGGGACCGCCATTTCTGAACGAGTGCGAAACTGGGACTTTCTTGCCGGTGGCTCGGACGATGCCTCGTAAATATTTATCCCAACCCCGGTTAACTTCTGGCACTCAGCACGCGTCCCCCCCCCCCCCCCCCCCCCCCCCCCCCCCGCACCCCTACCCCCACCCTCGCCCCTACCCCCGCCCGCTCACCCTTGTACTTGGTCACGACGGCGGAGTTGACGCTCAGCGGCTCCTGGAAGGTGACCTTCAGGCTATAGCTGCTGCTGACGGTCAGGCGCACGTTGCTCGGGGCATCAGGGGGACCTGGGAGAAAAAAAAAAAACAGCCAAAAAAATCACATTTCCTAAATAGAAATCGCTTATTATCTTATCGATACATACGGTACGTGTTTTAAAATGGCTGACAGTCCCTGCATAGACCAGTCTGTCTCCTGCTGTCAGTCTATAAATGGGTACATGTCCTGTATGGGCTTACTGTACATAACTTTGGATAAAAGCATCTGCCAAATAAATGTAATTTAATGTAATGTCCACATACTGTGCGGCATGCTACTGAAAGAATAATAAGTGTAGCATATTAGCATATTTTATGAAGGTATTGTTAAATATGGTACGTAGGAGAACATAAGCTTTGAATGTACCTATTTAGCATATTTTCAAAAAAAGAAAAACTGTTTTACTGGAAGAAATATTTGAGCCCTGCGTGGGTTTTTTTTTGCGGGTAGCTGACTGTGGGTGACCCCGGAAGGGGGGGCGGAGCCTCACTGGCGTGCTCGAACCCGGTCTTCATGCGCTTGAAGAGCCGGTGGCGCCACTCCCAGGCCTTGAGCTGCCGCTCGCGGTGCGTGGCGTCGTGGGGCCCCCGCTGCCCCTCGCCCGCCGCCTGCGTCTGGAGCTCGGCCACGCGCTGCTCCGCCTCCCTCAGCAGGGTGTCCAGGTGCGTGGCCCGGCCCTCCAGGCTAACGACTGGGGAGGGGGGGGGGGGGGAGAGGGGAGGGGGGGGGGGGAGAGGGGAGGGGGGGGGGGGAGACCCGGGTTAGACTGCGCTCAGCACCACTTAGTACCATTTTACTGCCCGCTCTCTTCATTCAGACAGGGTAAAGCACAGAGGGGTACAGAGGGAGACGGGATCACAGCACATGGGGTTTGAGATGGAGATGAGTTCAAAGCTCAGAGGCTTACAGATGGAGATGAGTTCATAGCTTGGAGGCTAACAGATGGAGATGAGTTCATAGCTCGGAGGCTAACAGATGGAGATGAGTTCATAGTTCAGATGGTTACAGATGGAGGTGAGTTCATAGTTCAGAGGGTAACAGATGGAGATGAGTTCATAGCTCAGAGGGTAACAGATGGTGCTGAGTTCTTGACGTGAGCTGAAGTGTGGACGTGTGGTGCTGGAGTGCAGTCGGCGTTCAGCAGCGCGGTGTGACAGCGTAGGTTCAGTCACTTTCACCATCAGCGCGAAGCCGTATCGCTCAGAATGAGAAAAGGCCTTGAACTCCATGCTAAGCTGTTTTTCATTAAGTCCGCAGGTCGTAAAAACTCCTCTCAGCCCCCCTCCCCGCTCTGTTACCTTCTCCCTGCTCTGTTACCCCCCCCCTTCCTCACTCTGTTACCCCCCTCCCAGCTCTATTACCCCCTCCTAGCTGTATTACCCCCCTGTCCGCTCTATTGTTTCACAGACGGCAACTTCAAAGGACGAACGATCGAAATATCTTCAAATGGAACCCGGCTCGACGACTCCGCCCCCCTCCTCTGGAATCCTGGGAACGAGGAGGAGATTTCAGACGCAAAGGCTCGGAGAAAGCGCTCATCGAGGCGGGTGCAAAAAAAAAAAAAAAAATGGAGCGTCAGAAATAAATCCGGGTTTTTTACAACCCCGCGTGTCTTTTATGGGATCCAGACAGCGCAAAAAAAACGTCTGTCTGGCTTCCTAATGAGAAACAGGGCCCTGATGTGTGAAGCGTCTCCCCGCAGATTCCTTACCTTCACCTTTGCGTTCGTTGTCGGTGAAAGAAACCCCTCGAGGGTTTCTTTCTTAAAGACGCAAATGTGTGATATCTATCCCATAATAACCGCGAGCTCGGGCGTGTCCCGGCGACCTGCGGTCTTCGACGGGGAGACGTGGGATGGCTCAGGGCCGAAGCAGGGCCTTCCCGTGCAAAGCCTGCTTCTGTTTCTGCTTTCCCTCCATTTCTTTCCTTCGCTTCTTTGTTCTTTCTTTCTTTCTTTCTCTCTCTTATAATAGAGTAAATTTTAAAAAAAGTTTTTAATGACAAGAGGGGACAAGGTATTTGCAGCTATGGTTCCAACTTGCCAGATTTCATTAGGGCCTCTAAATCTAATTAAAAAACCGTTTTTGCTTTGTTTTGTTTTGTTTTGTTTTAACTCGATTTCAAACTTACGCAACTGTTTCGTCTGCGTTGCTGCAATCAATGTTTATCGCTTTTATTCAGTTTTTTATTTATTTATGTACTTTGTGTGCCATGTAAGCAAAGCGCTCAATAACAAAAATTTGTTAAAAGTTATTTTAAAAGTTGCTCAGGCTGCCCTATCCATTCAAATTATTTACACTAAAAGGCATACGGTATACTTTGTTAAGCCAAATTTTTCAATCAGTTACGGCTGACATTCCTGGTAAGGGTAGGTACGGGTTTTCAAGCTTTTAATTTTCAAGCTGGTAAAAATAGCTGTGGTTATGAGATAACGAATGTACTGACGAAAGTAACAGCCGTTGTCAGCTAGATAACAAATGTCAGCCCATTGTTACATCATCGCCGAGGCGGCTTCGGCGGTTGGCCCGGTTCTGGTTTCCGTGGCGACTCACAGTGAGGGCTCTCCTTGGCCCCGGCCTGCAGCAGAAGCTTGGCCATGGGCACGTTGTTGGTCATGATGGCGATGTCCAGGGGCAGCAGGCCCTCGCTGTTGGGCGTGTTGAGGTCCAGCTCCTCCAGGCTGTACTGGGAGAGCAGGAGGTGGACCAGGTCCAGCTCCTGGTGCTCCACCGCCTCAAATAGGGCCTCACTGCTCTGGAACTGTCCGAAGGGAAGGAGGGGGATCAGTCAAACAGGGGCTTCAACATCTTAGAGAGAGCAGTGACCATGACCTGTAAACATTATCCACCTGAGCTATTCCTGGCTGAGCATGTCTGAAACTCCATACTGGAAAGCAGGAAATAAATTAAACATAAAAATAAACATAAATGAATGAATGTGTCCCTCAGTTCAGTACTTCCCTAACTGCAAATTGGGGGTTGGAGGGGGTGGGGGGTTGGATCTTGAGAAGTGGGTCTCAGACTCTGTAGGTTTGGGATATCCTCCCTAAAATTCAGCTGTATGAAAGTGATGGAGGGAGGCTGTGTGAAGGTGGTGGAGTGAGGCTGTGTGGAGGTGATGGAGGGAGGCTGTGTGGAGGTGATGGAGGGAGGCTATGTGGAGGTGATGGAGGGAGGCTGTGTAGAGGTGGTGGAGTGAGGCTGTGTGGAGGTGATGGAGGGAGGCTGTGTGGAGGAGGTGGTGGAGGTAGACTGTGTGGTGGAGGAGATGGTGGAGGTAGACTGTGTGGTGGAGGAGATGGTGGAGGTAGACTGTGTAGAAGAGGAGGTGTTAGAGGTAGACTGTGTGAAGGAGGAGGTAGTGGAGGTAGACTGTGTGGAGGTGGTGGAGGCAGACTGTGTTGAAGAGCAGGTGGTGGAGGTAGACTGTGTGAAGGAGGAGGTGGTTGAGGGAGGCTGAGTGGAGAAGGAGGTGGTTGAGGGAGGCTGAGTGGAGAAGGAGGTGATGGAGGGAGGCTGTGTGGAGGTGGTTGAGGGAGGCTGAGTGGAGAAGGAGGTGATGGAGGGAGGCTGAGTGGAGAAGGAGGTGATGGAGGGAGGCTGAGTGGAGAAGGAGGTGATGGAGGGAGGCTGAGTGGAGAAGGAGGTGATGGAGGGAGGCGCGGGCGGGAGCGGGGAGCGGGCTGTTCCTCACCACGGCGGCCTTGTCCCCGCGCCCGGACAGCACGCGCTCCTCCAGCCCCAGCTGCCCCGCGCGGAACTTTCCGGACAGGTTGCGGTAGAGCCGCCGCGCGGCGCTGGGCGAGGAGAGGCAGGCGGGCTTCCTGGTCAGCGCCGGCTCGCGCATCGGCTGGGTCATTTTGGGATAGTCGGCCCTGGAAGGAAGAGAGAGAGAGAGAGAGAGAGAGAGAGAGAGAGAGAGAGAGAGGATGCCTCAGGAGGACGCCGGGGGGAGAAAACAGGGCTGTTACCGTGGCAACGGAACTCTGCTGAATCGCCTTCCTTCCTTCAATCACCATTCGAGGGAAAAGATGGCTCAGGGACTGGTTCAGGGATAATATCAGATAAGCACCAAATGGGAGCTGGGCTGATGGAGCCTGCTGGGGGAGGGGGAAAGGGGGGGGGGGGTGGGGGGTGACACTGCGGGTGAACCCTTCTGCAAGGTTTACCTTCACTTAAAAAAACTCCTCCAAAACCACTTCACTTTTTCATTAAAAAAATAGGCATCGAAATAATCGAATAATCCATTATTATATAGTTGAGGTCCAGTACACCACTACTCCCCTGCTCAGGTGAAATTCCCTCACTCAGAGTCCTTGGTGCATTTAGTTCCCTCCCTTGAAATAAACCTACAGGTCTGGGTTTAAACCACACAGTCACAGGTCTGGGTTAAATGCACAGTCACAGGTCTGGGTTAAATGCACAGTCACAGGTCTGGGTTTAAATGCACAGTCACAGGTCTGGGTTTAAATGCACAGTCACAGGTCTGGGTTAAATGCACAGTCACAGGTCTGAGTTTAAACACACAGTCACAGGTCTGGGTTTAAAACGCACAGTCACAGGTCTGGGCTTAATACGCACAGTCACAGGTCTGGGTTTAAATGCACAGTCACAGGTCTGAGTTTAAACACACAGTCACAGGTCTGGATTTAAATGCACAGTCACAGGTCTGGGTTTAAACACACAGTCACAGGTCTGGGTTTAAAACGCACAGTCACAGGTCTGGGCTTAATACGCACAGTCACAGGTCTGGGTTTAAAACGCACAGTCACAGGTCTGGGTTAAATGCACAGCCACCTACTTGGATTATAGTTTTGTGGTTCTGCTGACAAAAACATGCCAAAACTTTTCTATTTAAAATTTTTCTTGATTGCTTTTCTCACAGGCTTTATTGTTTATATGCCTCCCAGGGCAAGTCAGACCACACCAGCACATTCAAGCACCTCTGGGACTAAACTAAAGTTCATTTAATTTGTTTGCAGTGGTGCTAATGTGATTGTAAAATAGGTCTGAGCCTTTAGTTACGAGCGTGGGTTACTGCAGTGTGTGTTTACCCGAGCTCGACAGGCACTAAGCGCAAGCTCCTCCCACTACGACCTGTCACGGTTGCCCTGCCAACAGGGCTGAACGGCCTGCTCTCCTGACTCGGCGTCTCCAGCACATGACTGGAAAGAACGCGGCTCGTTCCCCCGCACGCGCTCAGTCAGAGGCGCCGTGTCGCCACGGTGACATCCAACCGCCCCGTCCCAAATTCCACCCATGCCTCACAACCCCACCCCCCCGGCCCCCTGCTCTTTCCCCCAACGCCTGGGAGCAATTTTACCCTCGGTTTCCTGCATCGCCGTGCCAACCGCTGTTTGCTCTCAGCATTCGCACGGGAATTCCTGTTAATGTTGTTCTTTCTCTTTCCTGAAAATTCGCTACTTTGCGTTCGCACTTAAACACACGTTTGGTCTGAAGCAGGTCACTGTGTTTCTTGGTACATTTCTGTTGGCCAGCACGGCCACATTTCATTGGCTGCAGCCTTGCCTCTGTGTTGTATTTGGAATGTTTCTATTGGCCAGTGCGGCCAATGGCACAAGCCCATTGCCTGCAGCCTTGCCTCTGTGTTTTTTGGTATGTTTCTATTGGCCAGCATGGCCAATAGTGAAAGCTCATTGGCTGCAGCCTTGCCTCTGTATTTTCTGTTGGTATGTTTCGATTGGCCAGCGTAGCCAGTGGCACAAGCTCATTGGCTGCAGCCTTATCACCTACGGCGAGGTTCCATTCTGGCGTCGGAGCCGAAAACCCTGGCCGAGCCAAAAGCATCCCGCGTGTCACTTCCTGTAGCCGGCAACTGAACGCCACCACGGTGGGGAAGGGGGGTCTTGGGTGCAGATGGCTCCAAACTGAGAGAGCCCAAGCCTGGCCAGGCCTGCCGTGGGGAGGGGGGCTACTCAGGGCCAGAGCGACCGCGCCACTGAAGGCCGAGGCCCGTAGAAAAGCCCGGAAGGTGACTGCTGGAGAAAGTCTGCTCCGCAAGCAGAGAAAGATACACCCTTTTTGGTAGAGAAGAGCTTCCAACCGGGAAAAGTTCAGTAGGAATTATGGGAAAAACGTGCGCTGAGATGACTCATCCAATTAGGGAAGGACAACAACATGGCCGCCGAGGTTGTCCAAGTCCTGCTAGAGGGCACCCAGCAAATGAATCTGTCAGTTCACGGGACGGGACGCTTATAAATACTCACAAGTAAACTTTCTGTCTGCGCTCTGCGCACTTGCTATAGATTCATTTAATTTTAGAAGTCCCCAGGTTGACTGGGCCGAGTTATTCTGGAGCGGAGCGAGGTAGGTCAGCCGGAGGTGACCAGGCGCCGGTGTGGATGGGGGGGGGAGCACTGGCGAGATGTCAGGGAGGGGCGGAGGGGGGAGGGACTCTGGGATGGACAGAAGCGCCTGTGGGTTTATTTATTCATATCTTTCAAAAGTATTGGAGCAGGGAAAAGCTCTGCAATGTCCAAAATCTCCACTCCAACCTTCCTTCCCCCTGTATTCCGCATCAGAGAGTGAGCCACGTGTCAACCAACCCCCCCCCCCCCCCCCCCCCCCCCCCCCCCAACCTGCTGACTGGGATAACAAATCCGTGTTCAGTCGGATAACAAACAAATGCAAACTCCATAGCTGCATAGCTCTATAGCTGCATGGTTGCATGGCTGCATAGTTCCATAGCTGCATGGCTGCATAGCTGAGTAGCTGCATGGCTGCATGGCTGCATGGCTGCGATGCTGTGATGCTGCTCCAGGCCACCTGACCTGCAGCTGCGGATGCAGATGTCGTCCCCAGACAGGCGCTCCGCCCAAATCCCCGAGATATTTATCGAGCTGGAGCTACACTTCGGCTCCTCTTAACCTCCTGGGGGGTTTTTCCTGTGACCGTGTGGATTTAGGGAAAGACCACTTACAGATTCCTTCTCATTTACACTTGGGAAAATATACAAGCCCGTTGTCACATCACATTACCCTTATCTGTTCCATAGCCACTCTTATCCAAGTCACAGAGCTCATGTTTCCCTTTCACACAGCCGGATATTTGATGAAATACTGGGATTTGAACCTGCAGCCGCCGACTCCTCTAACCATTACGATACACCGCCACTGAGTAGGCGGGAGGCACAGCCAGGTTCAGCTTAGCGAGAAATGAATGCAGTTACGGCTGAAGGGCAAATACTGAACATCGCTGTCAATAAAAATAGGTGAAAGATGACTGATCCTAAATAACCCTCGGACATTTCTGGTCCAGAGGAATTTCATCCTCGAGAGCCGACGCGTGCGGTGTCTGGTCGTTTGCGTCGTAGCGCAGGGCCTCAGTTGTCCCGCCCAGTCTACCGCGAGACCGCCGATGGGACACTGGGATAAAGTGCGCCAGGACCCCAGGACCCCTCCACCATCTGATCCCAAAATTCTCAGGCACACTGAAATTAATTCTTAAATAGAAGAGAAATGCAATGGCCAATCAAAGTTAACGCATGTGTGTGTGTGTGTGTGTGAGTGTGTGTGTGTGTGCGTGTGAGAGTGTGTGTGTGAGTGTGTGTGGGTGTGTGCCTGTGAGTGTGTGAGTGTGTGTGTGTGTGTGTGTGTGTGTGTGCGTGTGAGTGTGTGTTAAAACCCCGCCCTTCCTGGGGACAGTGGAGCACGTAACACTCGGTTTGTGCTGCGTAAACAAGAAGGCCTCCTGTGACCCGGGCTAGGATAACTGTACGCCAAACCTGAGGGGGTTCCTGCAAAAGTGAAATGTTCTCTCTGGAATAACGGGACACAGAAGAATGTTCCCTCTGGAATAATGAGACATACAGAGAAATGATCCCTCTGGAATAATGGGACACACAGAGAAATGTTCTCTCTGGAATAATGGGACACACAGAGAAATGTTCTCTCTGGAATAACATCACACAGAGGAATGTTCCCTCTGGAATAACAGCACACAGAGGAATGTTCTCTCTGGAATAACGGGATACTCAGAGGAATGTTCCCTCTGGAATAACATCACACAGAGGAATGTTCCCTCTGGAATAACATCACACAGAGGAATGTTCCCTCTGGAATAACATTACACAGAGAAATGTTCCCTCTGGAATAACGGGATACTCAGAGGAATGTTCCCTTTGGAATAACAAGACACACACAGAGGAACGTTCCCTCTGGAATAACATCACACAGAGGAATGTTCCCTCTGGAATAACATTACACAGAGAAATGTTCCCTCTGGAATAACGGGACACAGAAGAATGTTCCCTCTGGAATAACGGGATACTCAGAGGAATGTTCCCTCTGGAATAACAAGACACACACAGAGGAACGTTCCCTCTGGAATAACATCACACAGAGGAATGTTCCCAGTGGAATAACAGCACACAGAGGAATGTTTCCAGTGGAATAACATCACACAGAGGAACGTTCCCTGTGGAATAACAGCACACAGAGGAATGTTCCCTCTGGAATAACGAGACATACAGAGAAATGTTCCCTCTGGAATAACAGTGCACTCAGAAGAACATTTCCAGTGGAATAACGGAGACAGAGGAATGTTCCCAGTGGAATAACAGAGACAGAGGAATGTTCTCAGTGGAATAACGGGATACTCAGAGAAATGTTCCCAGTGGAATAACGGCACACAGAGGAACGTTCCCTGTGGAATAACATCACACAGAGGAATGTTCCCAGTGGAATATCGGCACACAGAGGAATGTTCCCAGTGGAATAACGGCACTCAGAAGAACGTTCCCTGTGGAATATCGGCACACAGAGGAACGTTCCCTGTGGAATATCGGCACACAGAGGAATGTTCCCTGTGGAATAACGGCACACGGGACACCACGCGGTCTCCACATGGTGAAACATTCCGGCAGGTGCCCGGCGGCGATCCACGGAGAGGCGCCCGGACCTCGCGGCACGCGTGTCCCAGAGCGCCGTCGTCACCGCCGCATTCTTTACCGGATTCCCCCTCCCTGGCCCCCCACCGCAGGTCCAGCTAAAAGTAGCTGCCCCTCCTGCCCCCCAACCCCCACCCCCCAAAACCACAAGCCCTCTCTGTCCGCCTGGGCCCCAGGACCAGGGCAGTCTGCCGCCACGACCCCCCCGCCTTCATAAATCTGGGCTGGCTCTGAGGTTGCCGGCTGGGGGGGGGGGGGTGGAGTTATTGAGGGGGGCTCTTGTGGGGCTCTAGCGTAGGGGCAGCTTTAACACGGCAGTTCCGAACAGACGGGAAAAGTGTACCGTTGGGGGGGGGGCTTTGCGCTGCCGTGGAGATGAGAACACAGGTTTTATCCCAGAATGACGGACAGGATCAGGCGGCCCTGGTGACTGCCTGTCTGCACATCGCCAAACACGCCAAACCCCCCCCCCCCCCCCCCGCCAGCGAGCGCCCGGAGACCCTCCCACAGGCCACAGCGAGACCAAACACATCCTGGGGGTCTCATCCTGTCCGCTGTGTGCAGCCATTACATTTACATTACATTATAGGCATTTGGCAGACGCTCTTATCCAGAGCGACGTACAACAAAGTGTATAACCATAACCAGGAACAAGTATGACGAAACCCCTAGAGAGAAGTACCGGTCCAAGTGCAGGGAACAACCGCATAGTTCAGCTTGGACCCTGATGGTTAAACTGATTAACACTAACAACGAGAACGGCAACAACGCAGTGTGCAGAGTGCAGTGCCCCCCCCCTCCCTCCACGGGTTTTAATCTGCGAAGCACCGCACACGTTTCACTGAACTACCGCGAAATCTTAATTACAGCTTTTCAGATCTCGTATCTCAACCACAGCAGCTCACTACGAACGAGCGCTCCTCCACTACGTCGTCTTTCCAGGCTGCTCATTCACCACCTCAGGTTCTTTCCTTCTATTTATGTCTCTGTCTCTTTCTCTGTTTCCCATCATCTCCTTCTTTCCCTCGGTCTCTTGTACAAAGAACCATGAAAGTTTGAAGTTCACGAGTCCTATCTGCTACAGCCTGAGGTCCACAGACATCTTTTTTTGGGGGGGTTTTTTCCTTTGTTTTGATAGGACAGTGTAGAGAGACAGGAAGAATTGGGAGGAGAGGGAGGGTGAGACTATTCGGACCGCCGATGTCGTGGCTCGCATTGAGCATGTGGTCAGCGCTCTACCGCCTGCGCCACCAGAGGCCCCGTCCACAGACATCTTGCCGAAGGTCTGGAGACACAATGGGGGGGGGGGGGGCATGTGCTTCAGGAAGCAGTCAGGTGACCTCTC
>NC_049217.1:16716595-16794095 GCF_013347855.1 Anguilla anguilla
TGTTTGGGAACGCGGGCACGTTGCCTGGGCGACGATCCCGTTACCGGGCTCCCGGCCGACGTCAGCTGTGATGGGACCTGAGTAAACGACGCGAGCCCTTTGTTTTTGTGTTAATGAAACCGGGAGCTCTGGTGTTCCTAACACACCCTACTCAACACGGGACACTGGGAGATCTAGTGTTCCTAACACACCTACTCCACACGGGACACCGGGAGCTCTGGTGTTCCTAACACACCCTACTCCACACGGACACCGGGAGCTCTGGTGTTCCTAACACACCCTACTCCACACGGACACCGGGAGCTCTGGTGTTCCTAACACACCCTACTCCACACGGGACACTGGGAGAGCTAGTGTTCCTAACACACCCTACTCCACACGGGACACTGGGAGAGCTAGTGTTCCTAACACACCCTACTCCACACGGGACACTGGGAGAGCTGGTGTTCTGAAGGGGCTCTATTCTGGGCAGAACCACAGACCCGGTGCTGTTAGCCAAGGGCACAGGCCAGGCAAGACTCACCACAACAGCGCGTAACTTCCGCAAGATTCCCAAAACCGGTTCTTTACACCTCCGATCCCAAGAAGTTTTACAACTTTGAAGCCAGGTTAGCAACGTAGACTTCTCATAACATTGTGTCATGCAAACAGCTATGCATGCACTGATACGCTAACATGTTTACCTTTTCCTACAGAGAGAGACAGTACATTACATTACAGGCATTTAGCAGACACTCTTATCCAGAGCGACTTACACACCTTTACATAGCATTTTACACTGCATCCATTTATACAGCTGGATATATACAGAAGCAATGCGGGTTAAGTACCTTGCTCAAGGGTACAACGGCAGTGTCCTGCCCGGGAATCGAACCTGCGACCTTTCGGTTACAAGTCCAGTTCCTTACACGCTGTGCTGCACTGCCGCCCAAAAATCAGTACTCTGGCTCCTTCCCCCAAGACTCCGTGAAGCCGCGGCTTTTTAGCGAAGGCCGTCCCAGCGGCGCGGAGAGAGCCAGAGCCGCGCGGGGAAGACGGGAAGACGGCCAGACGGCCCCCGCCGGGCGGGGCGACTGCTCTTCATCACTCTTCCTCCTCCTTCTCTCCGCGGCGTTGCTCGACTGGCCGCGCGCCAAAGAAGCGTCGCCGCGTTCTACCGGCGCGTCACGAGCGCCCGAAAGCAAAAAAAATCGCCAATCCCGCCAATTTTATTTTATTTTTTTTTAAAAAGCTCCGGGGATTTAAGCTAGCCGTCGGCGCCCGGAAAAGCCGAGATAAGGAGCGCAGGCGTCACGCGGTCCGAGCTCCGGCGCGGCGGCTTCCGCGGGAGCGAGAACGACGAGAAGCAGGCGTCTTCGATATCATCGCCGAGGCGACCGCGGCGGCGAACGGGGGGAGGGACGGCGCGTTCCCGCCGTCCGGCGGACGCTGGCCGCCGCAGCCGCGGCTCGGACGGGCGACGATGACGGGGGGGGGGGGGGGGTCGACAGATTTACGGTTCGCGAAAAACCAAACAACACAGCGCAGCTGGAAATTTAATCACAGATGACGCGGGGAAGCTGTCGGAACCACTGGCGGACTGGGAGGTGGGGGGTGGGGGTGTGGAGTTGCAGTCGTATCGCTATATATATATAACCTTCTGCAGACCGAGGGGCTTGTTGAGCTGCAAATTCATTACAGACGGTACATTTTTTTCAATCAATTACTCAAGGCCAAGCATTATGTATATTGGGGACCACCGTGGGAGGCCACAGATCAGACCTGAGAAAACTATTTGAAAAGCAGACATTCCAGTCTATAACCGCGAATCTGGCAACCCTAGCCGAGGGTGAGCGGCAGCCCTGTCGACTCTGGCCGCGAGATCGCAGAAACGCGCGGGCGAGCGTGCGCAGGAGCCGAGCGCCAGGACCGACGCCATTTTAATTTCACGTCATTTAGCGCCATTTCTCACACCCGCCAACAAAGCCAAAAAATCCCCCTAAAAAAACCCCCCCAAGATTGACTTTTTTCCCCCACAACTGCGTCCTCTCCAGACACAAACACTCACAGTGTTTCCCTGCTCAAACAAAGAGGCTTCCAAACCCCAGCTCGGAGTAATTATTAACCTTCAATTAAATCTCACCCGAGAGAGAAAGTTCTCCCTCTCATTTTTCCATGTTTATATGATTTCAAAGTAACGGCTATCTGGCAGATGTAGGCTTTGGAAATTAAACTTTTTTTTAATGTTGTCTTGGACTGGTTATGGAATGTTTTTTTTTTTTTTTTTAACATGCTGATATATTTCAACAATCAGTACAGCCTATGCTTTATGAAATTTTTTTAAAATGTTGCTTCTGGCTGAGAAGCATAAATTACAATGAATCAGTGATCATGAATGAATGATCATAAACAGACGAACGCCAACGTGGGCTGTGAGTAACATCGTTGAATAGCTGGGGCGCATGTGGGCACGATTACAAGACAAAGGGAGTTTCTAGTCTAATTATCATCCCTTTCAAGGGCTGAGCGCAATTATTTCTCCAATAAATAATCTATTTAAAGCCGTCCGCGCTCTCATCAGCTGGGAAACACATCTTCGCGTCAACTGCAAAGACATGAAGTGAGAAAAGCTGGATGGCCTAACGGGGAGCGACTGGCGGCGCAGAACAGGGCCTTCGTCGTCTCCCACGGGAACAAAATCACCCGTGACTCATCGGTTGTGACAAACCGACGAATCCGGAGAAAATATGAAGACGAAATTGGCTGACGGTGTTTTCTTTTCTTTTTCTTTTTTTTTGAAGTCTCGCCGTCAGAGTAATTACGCTGGTAACCTTAAAAAGCCCGTGGTCGAAATAACAGCGCAGCCTCCGCCCCCCCCCCCCCCCCCGCCCCCACCCCCCCGACGGTGATGTGCGGAAATGTGATAGCTATCGCATTAGGCGATGACGCCGTTGCCCTATTACCTGAGCCACAAGTCATAACGGGACCGTGCTGACTCACGGTCCTCGGGCCGATAACAACATCAAAACTTCCGCCGAGCGTTTAATCTCGTCCGCGGCACTTTCCCTTCTCGTACAGTACACGTGTCATACTTCCCCGATTACAAACGCGAGAGGCGGAAATGCTCGATTCGTCCCTCAACTGCGGCTCTCGCCGGGAAGCTGGGGGCACAGCTCACGGGAACACAAAAATGCGGGGGAAAAAAAACTGTCGAACCGATTATTTAATACCGAAATACCCCCAAGTTATTTAAAAAAAAGCGCTTTATTATCTCGGCACCGGAACAACCAATCAGAACAACCGCGTAGCAATCTCGCCCGGAGCGCAGCGGAACGTGACCGCTTGGCGTAGAACCACTGTTCCTCTGGGGTGACGAGTCGCGATCAACGCATCGAAACGAACACGTTTCATTACATTTACATTACATTACAGGCATTTGGCAGACGCTCTTATCCAGAGTGACGTACAACAAAGTGTATAACCATAACCAGGAACAAGTATGACGAAACCCCTAGAGAGAAGTACCGGTCCAAGTACAGGGAACAACCGCATAGTTCAACTTGGACCCTGAAGGTTAAGCTGATTAACACTAACACGAGAACGGCAACAACGCAGTCTATGGAAAAAATACAAGCAGTAGTTAAGACAGTTAATGCACTTAAGTCACCTACGAAACAGCTGCCTAGTTACAACCCTAAGCTTACAGTCATTTACAGGGGGGTAGGGAGGGATGGGGAGAGGTGCAGCCTGAAGAGGTGAGTCTTCAGTCGTCGAACCGTCGTTTCCTTTGCGATAGTTGCTTATGACCGCAGAGAGCTTCCTCCACACGATCTGCTACACGCCACGAGCCCCTCTGAGGTTAACCGTTTCCATCGGTTGGCGGTAGGGCTCGTAAGTGCGGTTTTGGACTTCGAGTTTATTCTAAATGAGGCGTCGCAGCGCTGATAGTGCAGAACTCCCCGTGGCTTGTGATCTATGACAATAGAACAAAACAGCGTCCTGTGATCCTATCACATATCCGAACACTCTTTTATCTGGGATGTCTGTGTGTGTGCGTGTGTGTGAGTGTCTGTGCGTGCGGGCACGTGTGCGTGAGTATATGAGTGTGTGTGTGTGTATGTGAGTGTGTGTGTGTCTGTGCGTGCGGGCACGTGTGCGTGAGTATATGAGTGTGTGTGTGTGTATGTGAGTGTGTGTATGTCTGTGCGTGCGGGCACGTGTGCGTGAGTATGTGTGTGTGTATGTGTGTGTGTGTGTGTGAGTGTCTGTGCGTGCGGGCACGTGTGCGTGAGTATATGAGTGTGTGTGTGTGTATGTGAGTGTGTGTGTGTCTGTGCGTGCGGGCACGTGTGCGTGAGTATATGAGTGTGTGTGTGTGTATGTGAGTGTGTGTGTGTCTGTGCGTGCGGGCACGTGTGCGTGAGTATGTGTGTGTGTGTGTGTGTGTGTGTGTGTGTGTGTGTGAGTGTGTGTGTGTCTGTGCGTGCAGGCACGTGTGCGGGAGTATGTGTGTGTGTGCGTGCATGCAGGCACGTGTGCGTGTGCATATGTATTTGGGGGGGGGGGGATTAGTCATGGTCCAGTTGATGATGATTTTGTTCACTGGTGCGATTTTTCATTCAGACAGATTATGATGATAACGACCAAACGCATTTCGAGTGCTGTCAAGAAGACATCGATAAATACAGTCAGAAGGTAAAATGGTAGAAAAAATAGATACAGAGGTCTAGGGCTGTGATCGACCATGGCAGTGCGCTGTGGCTGCGGATGCAAATGTCCGGGAAGGTCGAAAGTTCCTTCTTTTCGGAAAACTTATTCATTTTAAACAAGTCTCCGGTGTTACCTGGATATCAAAAACAGATTGAATGAAATGGTGAAATCTTGTCCTCAGGTCGTTGGAAAAGAGCAAACCTTGGCCAGTCGTTTGACAAGGAAACAGAGAGCAAAGCCCGAGGCGTTTTGAAGTCTTAACGAGTTCAGTCACCGTCACCTTTTCCAAATCCACTGGCTTTTGCTGTAGTCTTCTACATTTCAGAGGAAACTGCTTTAAGCATAATTTATTTCCAAAATCTTGGCTTCATCAGGATGAGGCCAAGGAGAGATCATCATGTACTCGCACTAACGACGGGTATTTTATTTCCTAATATTTCTTATACTTATTAGGTTATAATAATGACCTACACTTACTATATCCTCCTGAAGCACTCATACATGAGTATCTGGTCTTAAAAGTAAAAAACCTACGCTAGAAGGCACACTCGATAAAAATAAAATGAATAATGAATGTTTTTTTTGTTTTTTTTATCAGTGCAACATGTTTTTGTCATCCAAGACACGTACATTATGTTAAAAAAATAAATAAATAAATAAATAAAAAACTACTTAAACTTTTTTCTTTCTGCTGGGTCTCGACAGGATATAATGTATGACATTATTATTATTATTATTATTATTATTATTATTATTTCTATTTCATCTTACCTCTTGGATTTGTTTTCTTTTACATACTTTTTAAAAATCGTATTTGTTGTATTGAGTCTCAAGCGACAGCGATGGGAATCGTTAGCGACCGTCTGCGTATTTAACGGTCCCTGAAAAGCAGTTTGTTTTCTGCGTTCCGTGTCGTTTCCCGGCCTGTATGGAATCCTGTTTCGGGCGATGTGTTTTTTTTTACGAGAACAAACGCTATAGATGTTCACTTCAGCCCACCGCACGCCCCCCCGCGCCCCCCCCCCCCCTCCCCGGGGGAGCGCCCATTAAACTGAACCGAATTTAAAAGTTACGGCGCTCTGACCCCCCACTTCCACCCGAAAAAACCGGAGCTATTGTTCCCTTATTTGTACCTTCTATTTCACGGATCTTTCGCCCGTTCCGCAGACCTCCGAGCTCGGGATTGATGTGTGTGAACCGGGGGGTGGAAAAAAAGTCACAATTGTTTACGTTTGTTTCTCAAAGTTGAAGACAAAATGACCGTGTCGGTCAGACAAACCCCCCTTACCTCCGAAGCCACAGACGGGGCTGTTCTCATGTGGTCAGTTGCCTGTCTCTGTCTACAACGTGACAAAAGGGATGCGCGGTCACGCAAACAATTGGAGGAAATTCGGTCAAACCCACTAAGTATGTTCGAGTAAACCCAAAGACAAAGGAGAAAGAATGAATGTGGAAACAGAAGAATTGGCACACTGCGTGCGACAATAAGGAGAAAAAGTGGATGTATGTCACAAACCTGGGTCAAATATGTAACTGTTTTGGATTCGAATACTTTTCTACGCCTTACTGATCTTGTCTGGTGTATTGGAACCAATGAAATACTCTCAAAAAGTGCAAACCCCCGCCTTCTGGTCATATTGGAAGGCTCAATTACACCAGGCAAGATCAACAGAGCACAGAAAGGTATTTAAATCCGAAACAAATACGCATTTGACCCGGGTCTGATGTCACAATGAGGAGTAAAAGTGACAGCTGTCATGAGAAGAAAAGAAACGGGTGAGCGGGGGGGGAGAGGTGTGGCCTCTTAAAGGCCGTTTTTAACACAGCGGAGCGGCGCTTCGATTCGATTTGATGCCCGTCTGTCATGTGCCCTCTATGGAGGCAGGCATCAGGATCCTGACCCCAGTCTTTCCTCTTAAAAGGGGATTATTTGTCCTGTAAGGCAACCCAGGAGCCACTCCAGAGAAAGCCTCAAAGGGGGATCCAGATCTCAAACACATCGTGTAAACACAAGCCCACACACACCAGGACATGCAGACACACACACACACACACACACACATCACATAAACACAAACCCACACACACCACGTGCTCACACACACACATACAGGGAAACATTTACAAATTCAATTAAATAATTCAGTCCATCATTCGAAAGGGATTAACTATCAAAATGTATGCGTGTGGGTGTGTATAGATCATTATCGTATTCATGCAGACATAATCGTGGCACAGCCATCGAGCCAACACAAGTTATGAACTGTGCATACTGTCCCCAATCCTAATGCTAACCCACCTTACAAAGCTCCTGGCAGGGGCAGATCTCTGCCGTGTCCCTCAGCCACCCAAAGCTCTTCCCTAATTGCTTGCTGTAGTTCTTGCCCCCCACCCCTGACTAAGCTGGTAACCCCACCACAAAACTTCCCCTTTCACGTGCGCACCAACATATAACCTGTCAAGCACAGATTTAGACAGATTTTTAAAAACAAAATTAATTTCTTCCCCATGTTTGTCACTATGAACCTACACCCTGAGGCCAGAGGAGGACGGAGAATATTTAGAGAATATTTATTGAAATGTGCTCATTTTATTACATTTTACATAATTTTTGCAATCTGCTTTTTGAGATATGAAACGTGACAGTCGTTAATCGAGTTTCAAAACACCATGAGGGATGTTTTTTGCCTATAAAACTTTAATATTGCCCATTTGCTTTTATGAGAATGTTTTTCCCTCAACATACGGAATACAGGTGGTCGTGGGTTCGAATCCCAGCCTGGGGCCTTTCTGTGTGGAATTTGCATGTTCTCCCCGTGTCTGCGTGGGTTTCCTCCCACAGTCCAAAGACATGCAGGTAGGCTAATTGGAGACTCTAAATTGCCCATAGGTATAAGTGCATGAGTGAATGGTGTGTGTGCCCTGCGATATATTGGTGGCCTGTC
Source organism: Anguilla anguilla (assembly GCF_013347855.1). Taxonomy (NCBI): domain Eukaryota; kingdom Metazoa; phylum Chordata; class Actinopteri; order Anguilliformes; family Anguillidae; genus Anguilla; species Anguilla anguilla. Next base: position 16,724,230 of record NC_049217.1, read on the forward strand.
TAGGGTATCTGCCTGCCTCTCTCCCAATGCACGCTGGGATAGGCTCCAGCACCCAGCGTGACCCTACTCATGTTAAGTGGGTATAGATAATGGATGGATGGATGGATGTGGAGTTCAGGCTTACTTCTGGGAATTCACAAGCTTAGGTTAGCTGAAGGCGTGCCTGCCTGTCTAGTTGAATATGCATGTCTATGGTGCACTTCCTTATATGTCCACCCAAGCATCCTGCAATTGGCTACTTTGATCAGACTACTTTGATCTGATCAAAGTAGTCTGATCAAAGATCACAGTTGTTATTGGCAGAAGATGTGGCCAAATGTCCAATGGGGAGAACAGTCGATTGTGGTACTGGAACATTTTTGATGACAAAATCAGCGAGGAAAAGACGAAGAAGGCTAAAACATAAAATAAGCCAAGTTTGGGGCTTTATAGTGCAGACGTGTGAAGTTTCTTCAATTCGGTTGAAATGGGGTCAGAAGGTACAGAAGTTAATGTTCTAAGGGCAGAGAGTCCGTGGTCATCGTGGTTATTTCTGTGGGAAACCCTGAAGGAAACCCCATGCCGCTACGTGCTGCTAATAGGAAAAAATGTTCAATTCTGACAGATTTTTTTTTTCCTCAGTAGTGTTCAAGCCCACTTTCATTTCGCGCGGCTTATATGTGGCACAAATAGTCACAGCTGGAAGCTACGATGCCCTGCAGTGCACTGTAAAAGAAAAATATGTTTTATATATTTTTTTATAACAGCTTCATCTATGGAGTTATTTAATCGCTCTTCTGTGACTTTTAAGTTAAATTCTATTTTATTTACTCTTTTTAACGAGTTATGATAATTAGTTTCACTTTTTATGCTGCTACTACTCAATTCACTGAGTGAAACGACACTTTTTCGTTTTACGGTGCAGAAAGCTACGTGTTTGCTGCGGATGAAAGCATCCGCTAAACGTAAACGCACATGGAGCGCGTCCGGTGATCCATGTCCGCACGGCGTCTGGATGTGGTGCCGGGTGGGTCTGAGAGGACAGAGCTTTCGTGGGAAAGCTGAATTTACAAGCCCCATCTTAAGGAAGGTGACAAACTGGACTTCTCAGTCATTAAATTTTAAAAATCTGGGGAGGCCCTGGTGCACGTGCCCAGAATCAGCAACAGTTGCATACATGAGAAAGTAAGGCAGTCTGTTTTAGAAATAACAAACTGACAGATCACAGACACGAGTGGGCAGCTTTGTCAGGCTAATCCTCGCTGCGGAGACAGGAAGTGGCTGATGGGCAGACAGTTCCTGACACTGCTGATAGGCCGGGGGAAAATGGGAAGCGTTCTCATTGGTCTTTGCGCACGATGACATCACAGACAAAGCCTCCGGCTCCTCATAGCACGGTAAGACAAGTCCCTCATCAGTCCCTCAGTGTTACTGCCTGTGCCTTTACACTGCATTTTAGCCAGTGAGTAAGTTATCCAAGGCAACTCACGCAGCATACAGCCTCTTCACCTGCAGCACATTCACACCAATGGATGCCTTTTTTACTGAAGCGGTTCTGGTCACGGCCTCAAAAGGTACAACGGCAACAGCAGGGTCGCACCCGGGAACTGAACCAACAACCTTGCGAGTCCAGTCCTCCAACCACTCTCCTGCAGTCCCGTCAGGAGCCGGTGCGAGAACAAACACACTTCGGCATTCACGCCGAGGCCAATTCCTAATCTTTTTGATTCAAGTGATACGGGACGTAAAAAAGTCTGTGCTTGGATACCCAAAATAAGATAGTGTCCCCAGAATGCTGTGTCCTTTAAGGAAACCGGAGGTTTTCTCATCGGAAAACACTGGAGCATCCGCCCGTATTTTGAGGAATTTCTGGAATATCACGGGCAGGTAGTCCTGCCAAGACTCTCCAAAGACGCGCGCGCTGACAGAGGGCTCTGAACTCAAAAGCAGAAAGCCGCACATCCAGGAATTTCTGGCTCATTCCGTAGCAACGGCGGATACTGTGTCCGCCTGTGCGTGCCCGTGCAATTTCCAGATTTTCAATCCAGTTTCGCTTTCTGATCGCGTTCCGACCTACTGAGGGTCACGACTGACAGACCAGCAGACCGACCGCTCGGAAGACACGACTCAGGACTTTCAAAAAAACCACAGCGGGGCTACCCTTCCTCAAGCACAGCTGCCGATCTAACCGAAAAAGGCCTTCGCCGTACACGGACTAGAGAGGACCCCCCTCCTAGGCTCCGCCCCCCTGTTCTGATTGACACGGTTACGGCTCCTCCTCAGTCTTCCCCGTCAGGGAAGGAGAAGAGTTCTGCGAACCGAAGCTGCCAGGCTGCTATCGGAATTCACGGAGGACAAAGAGAAAGAGACGCCTTTTCTTCGCCTTTCCTTGATGTTTTTATGACGGGGAGGCTAAAGACGAGGCTCCTCCAGGGAAACGCACGGAGCCGTTCCAGTCAGGAAGTCGGGCTCCCCCTCTCTGTGGGAGGCCGACATTGCAGCCGTACTTTTGGCCGCGGTTTCCAAACACTGTGGAAGTGTGACTCAGCCTTCGGTGGAGATTTCAGTTCAGAAGCAGGGAGCGCACAAGCTGAATGCTAGCAGATATCGTACACGATGACAGCGTGTGAGACTGGGCTCCTCATGACTGTTCAGTTTGCAGCAGGCACACACTGACACACACATACAATGCATGTACACATGCTTACACACACAAAGCACATGTACACCTGCTTACACACACAAAGCACATGTACACATGCTCACACGCACGCATGCACACACGCTCACATAGACACATGCGCATGGACACATGCTCACACACACAAATCACATGTACACATGCTCACACGCACGCATGCACACACGCTCACATAGACACATGCGCATGGACACATGCTCACACGCACGCATGCACACACGCTCACATAGACACATGCGCATGGACACATGCTCACACACACAAAAGAGCATGGCCACATGCTCACACACACACAAAGCACATTTACACATGCACACACACAGGCACACACAAACATACACATGCACACACACAAATGCACACACACACACACACGCACACACATACACACATATACATGCAGGCACAGACACACACACACACACACACACATGCACACACACACAAATGCACACGTATGCAGACACAGTCACATACATACATCTGATGCTGATTCTATTTGAAAATGCTCTAAACAGAAATAAATAAAACACAAATGCGCAAACAGCTTGCTCCTTGACATCGCTGACACCCTCCATGTAACGATGACAGAAGAGGACTTCCGGCTCAATTGCAACAGACATCCTTGAACAAGAGAGCCCTCGAACGTCGGGGCACATTCAGAAATACCTCAGTGATTGTTTGCGCTCACTTGCAGCCGGAGAGAGAATAGCCGACTGTTTTATTTTTCTTTGAATGATACCTATTTAAAAATTCACAGCACGCACACTCATAACATTGACCCTGGGCCTCGGACTCCGCTACTCACTTAGAGTTTACAGGCATCTCTAAAACTCCTACGGCCAATAATTTCAAAAAAATCCATTACTGTAAGCAGGGGGGCATGTTGTGTGGAAAATAGGCCTTGCGGGAACAATATGGTCAATAATGTATTTTCTCTATATGTGTGCTGATAAGATGCCGTTTTATTACACTGTCTGACATATTGCAACAATGTCCACAAACAGAAAATAAAGTAAAAAATAAAATTAAATAGAATACAAAAATTCTAACCTCACAGTGACTGACAGTTGGGGAACAACGGAAAAGCTGCTCATTTCTATGCGCGTTGAGTAAAACAAAGCAAGCAGGCAGGAACAGAAAGTTCAAACATGGCAGGCTGTCTTTTCTAAACGATGTCAGCTTGTTATTTTTCTGGGGGGCTTGCACAGGGGGCGCAGAACCGCGACCTTCGGCGTCAACAACAACGTGTTCCCAAGAAAGAACAGCTCTTTTTATGGAAGGAGGGGGAAAAAAACAGTCCTGCCTCCTCTCTTTTCACGCCTGCCCCTCGTTCTGCAGCCTAAGATCTAGAGGTCACGCCTCATTAGCTTTTAGAGGTATTCACGAGCCGAAGACACACACCGTGACCCCGCGGAGGGCCCGGTCCGTTACCTGGCAACAGTTTAAACAAGCAACCGCCGCCGCCGCCGCTAATGGTGGGGGCCGAGGGAGCGTCCGTCCCCCACAGGCCCTCTTCATCCCGTCACCGATGAAGGCGTGAGACACTGCCAGAGAAGCAGGAGCCCAAACCGGAACCAAGCCGAAGCCTGACTGGGCCCAAACTGTAACAAAATCAGGCCCAAACTGGGCCCAAACTGTAGCCAAACCAGGCCCAAACTGGGCCCAAACTGTAACCAAACCAGGCCCAAACTGTGCCCAAACCGGAACCAAGCCGAAGCCTGACTGGGCCCAAACTGTAACCAAATCAGGCCCAAACTGTGCCCAAACTGTAGCCAAACCAGGCCCAAACTGGGCCCAAACTGTAGCCAAACCAGGCCCAAACTGGGCCCAAACTGTAACCAAACCAGGCCCAAACTGTGCCCAAACCGGAACCAAGCCGAAGCCAGACTGGGCCCAAACTGTAACCAAACCAGGCCCAAACTGGGCCCAAACTGTAGCCAAACCAGGCCCAAACTGGGCCCAAACTGCAGCCAAACCAGGCCCAAACTGTAGCCAAACCAGGCCCAAACTGGGCCCAAACTGTAGCCAAACCAGGCCCAAACTGGGCCCAAACTGTAGCCAAACCAGGCCCAAACTGTAGCCAAACCAAGCTCAAACTGGGCCCAAACTGTAGCCAAACCAAGTTCAAACTGTGCCCAAACCAGAACCAAGCTGTAGCCAAACTGAGCCCAAACTGCAGCCAAACCAGAACCAAGCTAAAGCCAAACCAGGCCAAAACTGTGCCAAAACCAGAACCAAACTAGGCCTAAACTGTGCCCAAACTGTAGCCAAACCAGGCCCAAACTGGGCCCAAACTGTAACCAAACCAGGCCCAAACTGTGCCCAAACCGGAACCAAGCCGAAGCCAGACTGGGCCCAAACTGTAGCCAAACCAGGCCCAAACTGGGCCCAAACTGCAGCCAAACCAGGCCCAAACTGTAGCCAAACCAGGCCCAAACTGGGCCCAAACTGTAGCCAAACCAGGCCCAAACTGGGCCCAAACTGTAGCCAAACCAAGCTCAAACTGTGCCCAAACCAGAACCAAGCTGTAGCCAAACTGAGCCCAAACTGCAGCCAAACCAGAACCAAGCTAAAGCCAAACCAGGCCAAAACTGTGCCAAAACCAGAACCAAACTAGGCCTAAACTGTGCCAAAACTGGGCCTCAGTGCTGCATGAAACCACATTTCCTCGTTACTGCGTGATACGCAGGGATCTGGGGTTTTCCGACGTATCCGCTAACAACGCCGTCCGTCTGTAACATGGGAACTACGCAGCGCCAAACGTGCTAACGGACGCTAGCAGGCTCTTTCCTCACATTTAAACAGTTCTTCATTTCCGCGGCCTCAGGTGAAAAGAGCGAACGGAGGAACTTCCCGTGACTTCCCGCTAACGTTTCGTCCCCGTGCCGACAGGGGAGAGAGAGGATCTCACGCGCTCAGACACCGGTCAGCGCAGACGAAGGGCGGTGCATTATGGGATAGAAAACACAAGGGGCAAACAAACACGAAGCGTGGATTACGATTCAGAGCCACGGCTACATAAATATAGCATTAAACGATAAGCGCAGTTTAATTACGATTTTCTCTCGCAGTCCGGCGGAAAAATAACCCGGGATAAAAAAAGTGCTAAGACAAGCGTGTTCTGCGTCACATTTGAAGGCCCGCGAGCGAGCGGGACAATTATAAACGCTGACGCGGACGCGGCGCGGGGGATGGAGTAATTCCGCCCACCCCCCCCCCCCCCTTCCCCTCTGTGATGAGGGGGCTGGTTCTGCGCGAGAGGGGAGGGGAGAGCCACACGGGTGCACGCTCGCGCTGTCGTCACGGCGACGCGGGTGCGGAGCCGGCCTCGGGGGCAGCGGCGGAGCCCCAGGGGCGTGCTGCGGAGCGGGTGGAGAGGAGCCGTGGGGGGGGGAAGGCGGGGGGGTACGAGGGCTTCTATAATCGTCCGTGCGGCTGTAAAAACGTCAGGGAGGAAGAGGCTGCCATGCGGATTGAAGAGGTGAGTCAGTCAGATGAATCACTCGGGGCGGGGGGGGGGGGGGGGTTGAAGTGTGGGAGAGGAGAGACGGGCCCCAGATTTACTCTTTACCTCTGCGCGAGTCCAGCTTCAGCAGCCAGCAATGGGACTGTACTGCGTGTGTGTGTGTGTGTGTGTGTGTGTGTGTGTGAGCGCGCGTGTGTGTGTGTGTGTGTGTGTGTGTGCGCGTGTGTGTGAGTGCGTGTGTGTGTGTGTGTGTGCGCGTGTGTGTGAGTGCGTGTGTGTGTGTGTGTGTGCGTGTGTGTGTGCGTGTGTGTGTGTGTGTGTGTGTGTGTGTGTGCGCGTGTGTGTGAGTGCGTGTGTGTGTGTGTGTGTGTGCGTGTGCGTGCGTGTGAGTGCGTGTGTGTGTGCGTGAGTCTGAGTGTGTGTGTGTGTGAGTCTGAGTGTGAGTGTGTGTGAGTCTGAGTGTGAGTGTGCATGTGCGTGTGTTTGTGTGAGTTTTTTTGTTTGTTTCACTGATAAAGCCTTGTTCAAAGCAAAGACAGTTAAAAACAAAAAAACTTTAGTCACCTGGCAAGACCATCGGTGGTTTAACGGGAAAAATGTCCCGAAACCACGGCAACAGAGTCACACTGTAATTGAAGCTTTTTTCCCCCCCCCACAAGAAACCCTTTTGTGCCTTTTCCCAGTCCAGTACAGTCCTATGGACAATATAGACAAAGACCTGCAAGGTCACTGCAAACAGTTCACACACACACGCACGCACACACACACATACCCGCACACGCACGCACACACACACACACAAACACCGCATTGCGGTTTGAGCCCGGTCGAGAGGGCCAATGGCACATCGCTCACACCGCCATATCGTTGGCTGCAAACTCACAACTCAGACCTGATCCGTGGCCCTCTGCTTAACTAGAGAGAGAGACAGAGACACTCAGCCTGCCAGAAACTCCCAGTTTCAGCCGCATCTGACGGCACAATCGGACGTGAATCAATGTTTGAATGCGCACATTCAAGTGACACATGAATGAGTCACTAGCAACTCAAAAATTTTTTATTTCAGCGAAGGTGCCTGAGAGGAAGTGAGCTCCATTAATACGGCTTCCTGGCAGTTAGCTCAGTCCGCCTCGGCGCTTAAATTAAAGCCGATGTCCTTTCTGATAGCTTTGAGCCGCCACCACCACAAGTAATGGACACTTAACTCCAGCACTTACGTGCTTGAGTTTTGATGAAAAGATACTTAACAACCCCCCAGACACCCAGACACACACACACACACACACACAGTTGTCGTAGAAATTTACAAAAGGACTCAGCATGAAAGCAGTAACTCAGGTTTCACGAGAAAGTGCATTACATTCAGACTGAATCTTCTAAGGTTTTTTTAAAGATTCTTTAAGACTTATAACCCAAGTTTATGTACAAAACAAGTCTGCAGGAGCAGTTGTTTCTCCCCTTGTGTAAATCACACGCTTAGGCAGGCTCCTCTTGGCTGGCCTCTCTTCGTATTGCAATGGAAGTGCAGTTTCATGCTTGTTTTTTACTAGAAGTGCGAAACAGGGTAAAACGATGCGTAGCTATCAAAACAGGCAAAAAGGCAGACATTTCTCTGTTTTCACACCTTGGTTTGCACCTTCCATGTATATGCAATATTCAAACTAGGTATTTAAACCAACAACAGTCCAGTGCAATAGTCAATCTGAACTTTGTTTATGTTTAGGGGTACATTTAAATTAACGTTACTGACATTTATTCGTATGTATTCAATTATGAAACTCCGATATATTTTCCAACAGTGTAAGTAGTAGCCAATAAGCTTCCAGCCCGAAAATGAGTTGTCAGACGATCACACATCCTCTCAGATCTTTTCAACATACTTTGACCTGACACGACACAATTCCACAAAGATTTTGATTGGACAGGGCAGCATTGTGTAGTTAGTGCTTTTGAATTTATCACGCGTCCCATGTTATAATGAGTGAGTGGTTCGGTCCCATGTGACTGGAACTTACCTGATATATTTTACCTGTCTTCTTATGGAAAGGCAGTTTTTAAAAATAAATGATTGAATGCTAATTCTGCATGACAGAAACGCACAAACTTACTTCTTCTGCTGGGCTTCTTTCCGGTCCGCCGACCCAAGGCTCTGCAAAAACACAAACACAAGCCAGGCATTACCCCAACGGTCACCTGACATTCCCACAGCCAATCGAAAATCAAAGCCTCCGGTCAATTTAAACCCAGTTCACCGTTCTTTTTGTATTTTTATTGTCCGTTTCCATTGTCATATTTATTGTGGTGTGCTGGTTGGCAAGGTTACCCTGCACAAAGAAGGATGTGATGTCATAATGAGAGCAGGAATGAGTCTGGAATGCACCTCAGAGGTCACTGGCTGGCCATTCCAGTGTGACCAGAATGGACGGTGATTCAGATTCACTTGGCGGTCATATAGATAGCTGAAAGGCGGCCTAGATGTCTTTATTTATATTTATCTTTTTTTGTTAGTGTGGATTCAGCAGTTAATCCCTATGCAGCTGTAATTCCTTTTAAATGGTTTAAACAGGTTCTCCTGAACCCCATCAGCTTCTAAAAACCAGCCCTTTTACTGCAGCGGTGCTGCAGTACACGTCCTTTACAGTGCGGCCATATTTATGACGAGGAGGGGAAGCCATTTGGAGTCGCGCAGCAACGGGCTCCGGGGGCCGAGCGCAGCAGTCATTTCCCTCCCCGTCACCCTTTCAACACTGGGAAGAAATCTGAGGGATCAAACTCGGCCGTTTTTATAAAAACGATGAAGTAAGAGAACAAAAAAAAACATGTTTTAAAAAAGGCAGATTAAACAAGCAAAGTTACAACAAGACACAAATCCATTTAATATAACAAAGTACTACATTCCCCAACAGACCCCCGCCGACTTCCGTTAAGATGAGGCAAAATACTTTGCCAAACTGTCTTTTATAGTGAAATGGTGTTATATGCTGATGAGAATCTGTACACCCCGATTTACACCTCAGATGCACGAAACATGATATAAAATGGCGGAGCAACTGTGGCTGGCCCAAGCAGCCAGAGCGTTGATGTGCTCAGATTCCACGAGTGGTACCTGCCTGGCCAGCTGCTTGCATCACTTCCTGTACCTGTTCCCCAGCCGTGTCTAATGTGCTGCGGATGAGTAACACGCAATGTGCACCTCGTTTCTTTTTTTTTTTTTTTTTTTTTTTTTTCAGACGCTCTTATCCAGAGCGACGTACAACAAAGTGTATAACCATAACCAGGAACAAGTATGACGAAACCCCTAGAGAGAAGTACCGGTCCAAGTACAGGGAACAACCGCATAGTTCAACCTGGACCCTGGTGGTTAAACTGATTAACACTAACAACGAGAACGGCAACAACGCAATCTATGGAAAAATAAAAATAAATAAAAATACAAGTAGTCGTTAAGACTGGCGCATCAACTAAGTCACCTATTAAACAGCTGCCTAGTTACAACCCTAAGTTTAGTCATTTACAGGGGGGGAAGGGATGGGGAGAGGTGCAGCCTGAAGAGGTGGGTCTTCAGTCGTCGTTTGAAATGGGTCACAGTCTCAGCTGTTCTGACCTCCACAGGGAGGTCATTCCACCATCGTGGGGCCAGAACAGAGAGGAGAGGAGTTTCTCTGCAGGAAAAGCCCCACATGCTAACCACCTCCTGATACAGCCTGTAGCCAGTTGCTAACAGCCCTCCAGATGTAGCCTGTAGCCAATTGCTAACCGCCCTCCTGATTCAGCCTGTAGCCAGTTGCTAACAGCTCTCCTGATGCAGCCTGTAGCCGGTTGCTAAGAGCCCTTCTGATGCAGCCTGTAGCCGGTTGCTAAGAGCCCTTCTGATTCAGCCTGTAGCCAGTTGCTAACAGCTCTCCTGATGCAGCCTGTAGCCAGTTGCTAACAGCTCTCCTGATGTAGCCTGTAGCCAATTGCTAACCGCCCTCCTGATGCAGCCTGTAGCCGGTTGCTAAGAGCCCTTCTGATGCAGCGTGTAGCCAGTTGCTAACAGCTCTCCTGATGTAGCCTGTAGCCAGTTGCTAACAGCCCTCCTGATGTAGCCTGTAGCCAGTTGCTAATAGCTCTCCTGATGTAGCCTGTAGCCGGTTGCTAACTGCCCTCCTGATGCAGCCTGTAGCCGGTTGCTAACAGCTCTCCTGATGTAGCCTGTAGCTAGTTGCTAAGAGCCCTTCTGATGCAGCCTGTAGCCAGTTGCTAAGAGCCCTTCTGATGCAGCCTGTAGCCGGTTGCTAAGAGCCCTTCTGATGCAGCCTGTAGCCGGTTGCTAAGAGCCCTTCTGATGCAGCCTGTAGCCGGTTGCTAAGAGCCCTTCTGATGCAGCCTGCTGCTTCCCAGATCCAGGTCAGATGCTCCGCTCATCTTTGAAAACTTTGAGCCACAGGTGCAGCCGTTCAGACCCGGCCAGCTGCTGGGCGCTCAAACGCCAGGGTAATGCTGAAGTGCTGTTACTCTGCTGAAGTGCTGTTACTCTGCTGAAGCGCTGTTACTCTGCTGAAGTGCTGTTACTCTGCACTTCTAGTGAGAGTGCACTTCTGCACTCTCACTATCCCTCCAACAAAGACCTTTAAAAAGGGCTCTATAAGTCTAATCTTGTGAAAGTGCACAAGCTTGTGTCAGGAGAGGGAGAGAAGGACCACTGTGACAAAGTCTCAGCACTGCGCAGAAAGAGTCATGTGACACCAGTCATGTGACACCTGTTGGGCCGCTGACCCTCAGAATGCAGTCCATATTGATCCTAACAGTGTCACTCACTGTCATCGCTGAGTGATAGATTTGCAGACATATTGTCTTGACTCATTCATGTTATTTAATTATATGCAGAAAAACCAGTGAATGTGAGTTGGTATTGTGAGATGGCCATTGCTTTTGTAAAGTCATTTGACAGCTTTAGACATGAAACATGCAGGGGTGGTGGGGTACTGCAAACCCATCTGGAGCCCACAGGTAAGACCTAGAGCATCATGGGAACAGAGAACAAGCCACACCACAAACAAAAACACAAAAAAGCAGACAAAACACAACCAAAAACACAAAATGCAGACAAAACACAACCAAAAACAAACAAAATGCAGACAAAACACAACCAAATACACACAAAATGCAGACAAAACACAACCAAAAACACGCAAAAGCATACAATACACAAACAAATACACAAAATGCAGACAAAACACAAACAAAATCACACAAAAAACAGACAACATTCAACCAAAATCACACTAAATGCAAAACAAATCACACTAAACAACCAAAATCAAAAAAGCATTTACAACACTACCAAAAACACAAAAGCAGACAAAACTACCAAAAACACACAAAACAACAGACAAAAAATCAGCTTACATTGGTCCTGTCACCTGGATTGTGTTAGTATTTGTCCTGTTGCCTATTGCACAAGGGGTTATTTCAGGAAGTAGGATTACTGATTTAGCTGGATAACTGCACCAGAATGACTCCTTTTTTACTTCAGTCTATGTTCCAGATGTGGGAGGATTCTGGGATTTGCTCAGCACAGTTATCCAGCTAACTCAGTAATCCTGCTTCGTGAAGCAGGGCCCCACCGTTCTGATACACATCAGAATAAGAGACGAGAGGGCGGGTGAGGGGTAAACACACTGAGGGAAGAACAATCATCTCTCGGCTGTTACTGAGTGACAGCGCTATAAATCACGCTCAGCTGAACAGTGCTCCTGCTGCACCCAGCATCACAGCGGACCATCGAGCAGCATTTCATAGAGCCTCGGTTAAGCTTGTCACCGAAAAACACATTATCTTCGTTTCATTTTCCAGACGTAATTAAAATGTATCAAGTGCGTTTAGCTGGCTATAATAGTGAGAGGGAGATATGTTACACCAGCTACATTTGCCCAGATCAAACCACTGAAAACACAAACACACACGCATTTCTCTTGCACGCACACATACACACAGGCACACGTGCACACACAGGCACACGTGCACAAGTACACACCGGCGCTTGTGCGCACATGTGCACACACACACTTACACACACACACACACGCGCGCGCGGCGCACACACACCTCCTTTCCACATACCGTTAGTGTCCTTGCGCTCCTCTCTCAGAAACACACACCTGTCCCCCGGCGCTCAGCTCCGCGCGAGAGAAAGCCCGTCCCCTCTCCCCTCCGCCACCGCCAACTTTCCCGCCATCCTGCCGACGGACGCGCCGTCTCCCCCACCGTCTCCCGCACTTTCTAAACGCCCGGGTCCTCCTCTCTCCCCTTCCCCTCTCTTTGCTCTCCGTGAAACTGCCAGTCACAGCCTAGCCTCCGAGCGCGCTCAGACGGGTGCCTGCCTTTGCCGAGTTGTACTTTAGTTGTGGTTGCCAGGCGATAAAGCTGCTAACGCTACAAATTGGAAGGGGAAGATGGGGGTGGGGGGGGGAGGGGGCGGGGGTGGGGGGCAGAAGGAGGGTGCAGAATGCTAATTGCTGTCACTCTGCTGTTGATTGTGTGCACTGAGGCAGAATGGCAAGGGACGTGTGTGTGTGGTGGGGGGGGGGGGGGGGGGGGAGCATACAGGTGAACAGCAAGGCGATAAAAAAAAACTTGTGAGGAACTCCTACTCGAAATGATGTCACCAACAAAGAAAAAAAAAACAAGAAAATTACACAGGCTTGACACCCTCACGGCCACATTTAAGAACGCTTCAAAACGAATTCATTCATGAGTTCATAACGGCTGATTTATTACAAAGCACGAGGACCCTTATTTTAATGAAAAACCCCCCAAACTGCGTCCGTCACAGTACGCCACCATCATTCTAACTGTTAGTTCCGCTCTCACAATGCACACCTAAATATGGCGCTCCCGTGTGCACCTTGACAGGAGAAAAATGAGTTTAAATTCAGCCTAACTGTGAAAAACGCAAGCTAGCTTGGGACTCTCCATCTTCGCCCACTCTATTAAATTACATCCTGTTTTTAGTAAGATGTTCACTCCATTTTTCCTACTTCCACAAGTTCCTCTGCAGTTTAAAAATACGAGCGACCGTAATTCTGACTCCATGTGTCCAAACACTTAAGAGAAGCTCAACTCCCACTGAGCTAAATATATGAGCGAGATAACTTCGACGGGGGAAGTCAGTGTGATAGTAACAACAAATTTAACAATGTTGTCAGTGATTGGTGGATACGTTTTGGCTGCACATCCAGGAAATGCCCACAAATCACTATCAGTGTCGCCTTTTTTTTTCTTTTTAGTTTTTACCAACTACACTCGAGTGAGTGTCTGTGGTCTGCGTTTATGCAGGCCATTTAAAATAAAAGGTGTAACACTGAAAAGCAGTGACATCAATCCCAGCAGCATCTTGAAACATCAGCCACAGGGTCAGCCAAGAGGCAACCACTTTGCTCAGGCTAGCTAGATCATAAGCTTTTTTAAACCCATTCTTAAAAAACGTTGTATTACACAGTTCTTCCCCTTCAGATTTTATATGTATTTTCTATTTATACATCTTCCTCCTATCTCGTTTCCTCTAATACTTTGGAATAAGTATATATTATGTTTTTTGTTGTTGGTTTCTGTTCAAATTGATTTCTGCTTTAATTATTCTGTTTAAATTGACTCATTGTCAAGCACTTTGTAAACTTTGTTTTAAAAGAGGGTTACATAACAACAATAATAATAATAATAATAATAATAATAATACCACAGGCCAGATTAGCTCAATCTCTCACACACACACCACAGGCCAGATTAGCTCAATCTCTCTCACACACACCACAGGCCAGATTAGCTCAATCTCTCACACACACACCACAGGCCAGATTAGCTCAATCTCTCTCACACACACCACAGGCTAGATTACCTCAATCTCTCTCACACACACCACAGGCCAGATTAGCTCAATCTCTCACACACACACCACAGGCCAGATTAGCTCAATCTCTCACACACACACCACAGGCCAGATTAGCTCAATCTCTCACACACACACCACAGGCCAGATTAGCTCAATCTCTCACACACACACCACAGGCCAGATTAGCTCAATCTCTCTCACACACACAATACCACAGGCCAGATTAGTGCAATCTCTCTCACACACACCACAGGCCAGATTACCTCAATCTCTCTCACACAATCCCACAGGCCAGATTAGCTCAATCTCTCTCTCTCACACACACCACAGGCCAGATTAGCTCAATCTCTCTCTCTCACACACACCACAGGCTAGATTACCTCAATCTCTCTCACACACACCACAGGCCAGATTAGCTCAATCTCTCTCACACACACAATACCACAGGCCAGATTAGCTCAATCTCTCTCACACACACAATCCCACAGGCCAGATTAGCTCAATCTCTCTCACACAATCCCACAGGCCAGATTAGCTCAATCTCTCTCTCTCACACACACCACAGGCCAGATTAGCTCAATCTCTCTCACACAATCCCACAGGCCAGATTAGCTCAATCTCTCTCTCTCACACACACCACAGGCCAGATTAGCTCAATCTCTCTCACACACACAATACCACAGGCCAGATTAGCTCAATCTCTCTCACACACACCACAGGCCAGATTAGCTCAATCTCTCTCACACACACCACAGGCCAGATTAGCTCAATCTCTCTCACACACACCACAGGCCAGATTAGTGCAATCTCTCTCACACACACCACAGGCTAGATTAGCTCAATCTCTCTCACACACACCACAGGCTAGATTAGCTCAATCTCTCTCACACACACCACAGGCTAGATTAGCTCAATCTCTCTCACACACACCACAGGCCAGATTAGCTCAATCTCTCTCACACACACAATACCACAGGCCAAACCGGAGTGTATAGATGCATACAGACAGGCACTCAGACAGGCACCATTACTGAATCCATCCTCACTGTGCGCAGCTCTTACTGAAGCCATAATGATCTTTTTTTACGAGCTGTGGATCTGGATTATATCTTCCCTGTCATTAAACAGCCAAAAAAAAAAAAAAAAAACACATTCTGCATGATTTGGAAAAAGTGATGAGGAGAAGAAGAAATTAGCTGGAAGGAAAGGCAGGGAGGGTTGCCAGTGCAACATAAATAATCCCCCCGGCGCTCGGCGGCGTCCGCGCGGCGTCCAGTGGGCCGGGGGCCGGCTGTTTGGGCGTCTCTCGCGCTCCGCGCTCGCAGTTTGGATGAGCGTTGGAAGTGCGTCTGGCGCTCCTCGGCCAAAGAGGGACGGGACGGGGACGAACACGGCGAGACGCGATGCGATTCGCCGGGTCGGCGGGGGCTCCGCCCCCCTCTCTCTCCCCGCTTCGTTACGCGTGTTGTTCCGACGCGTCCGCGCCGCCTCCCTCGTCGCGCCGGGGGACTGTGAGGGAGACGGCCGCCGGTCAGAGCGCTCTGGGGCCGGTCATCCCTCTGACCTTTCTCTCTCTGAGGTGAAGTCCCTCCTCCTGTCTCTCCCAACGGGAAGAACAGCGCCAAGTTATCTGGGCAGACTTTTATTTTGAAAGCCCAGAAGGGTTGAGGGCCCCAGGGAGGACTCATTAGAGAGTTGCACACGTGCCCGTGGGACACTGAGGCAATGCAGACAAGATTATTACATTACATTCACTGTATTACTCACAATTGGCAGACGCTCTCATCCAGAGTGACTTACGCAACTTGCTGCATTTTCAGGGACCATTTATACAGCTAAATATACACTGAAGCAATTCAGATAAAGTACCTTGTTCAAAGGTATAATGGCAGTGTCCTACATGGGAGTCAAACCTGCAACTCGTAGGTTGCAAGACTGGTTCAATGCCCATCCCTTATGAAAAAATGACCAGTGCAATTTGCCTTTTTACATGTGAAAATGACAATTTCACGTGTGAATTGAACATTTATACATGTGAGTTAACATATTCACACAAGAAAAGAAAGTTTTCTTTGCAAAAAAAAACACGTGACATAAAATAAAGTGAATTTTCACATGGGACCGACTTTTTGTGACCCACAATGTTCAAACAAAACAAGTGAATTAAAATAGCATAGGCTATCTTTTCATGCTCTCATCTTATGAGTGGGATTATTTTCATAGTTCACATGTTGGGTGTTCACATGTGGTTTTTGGTCACGTGGTTTTTTGACACATGACCTCTTTTCTTTTGTAAGGGATTATGCTACACTGCTGCCCGTTGCACTGTTATTAATAATTATGTCATTCGGCCATAACTCCTCCCCCTTACTTGCCAGGCCCAACTTCCTGGGGTCGAACTTCCTGGACCCGGACCGGCTTTTTTTACCTTTTTCCTGCATCCCCGAGACGCGTTTCTGCGATCATCCGGAATTCGATCGACGGCAAATAACGGAAAACGCCCACGGAGCCGCGGTGAATCACGCCGCGCGTCTCCCACTCCTCTCTCCGAACCGTCCGCGCGACGTACCGTCAACCCCCCCCCCCACCCAACCCCCCCCCCCCCCCCCGAAGGACGAGGGCGAGCTGTCGTCAGACCCGGAGCGCCTCCTGGAGCGGATGACAAACGGTTCGGGGCCGAGGGGGCGGGGGAACGGCACTCGCCCGAAGTGCTCCCAGACCCCATCGCTCACGCTCTCGCTCTCGCTCTCGCTATCGCTCTCACACTCCTCTCTCTCTCGGCCGCGCGTAATAAACGGTCTCAGCCGCGCGGCGACAGAAAAAAAGCTTCTGTGACTCAGCTCTGAATCAGCTCTCTTTCCTGCCAATCTTCGCGAGGACAAAACCGCCGGCAGAATAATCTTTATTTTCACCACCTCTTTCTCGCAATTTCTGAATGCTCAATCATATTTATGTCTATTCGTAACAAGCTGGAATTTTTTTTCTGCAAAATTACCACAATTGACGGTAAAGACACACCATTAGTCATAGCATCATTGTTAAACTGCTGTCAATCCTGCCGACTGCTCATATGTTTAAGTGACAGTTTTTTTTTTTTAGTTAGTTTTTTTTTTTTTTACAGACATGGTGAAAGTGCATGCCTAGTATGTGTAACTTGCGTTTTTATGTTGAAATAGGTTTGAGAAAATCACATCGCAGCAATTGTTACCTCATCCTCAGTCTTCTTCGTTTACATTTATACGGCCTTGTTCGGAATTCTACCTTCTTATTTATCCTCACTCCTCACTCACTCCACAGAGAAGCCAAAAGCTGTTGAAGAAAAGCAGGTAGAAGAATTCACCCCCTTTCTATTACAACCTAAATTGGGCCAGGGGTACTTTATTCTCTCGTGAGATTACACTGAATTTGTTAATGAGGTCCATCTATATTGTGAGTACTTTTGTAAATGAGAAATGTGAGTCTTCTTTTGAAGGTCGTTGAATGAAAAATACATTATGCATCAAACGTCTATCGAGTTCATTACCGTACGCTGGTGAAGTGGATAAAAACATTTAAATTCATTAAAATGTTAAACTGAACAAGTTCAAGAGGAGTGAATATTTTATGAAGACACTCTACGCTGCCCTAATTAGCTGCGTTTAGGAAAGGAATTATGAACATCAAACGAAAGGTCGTTGTTTTGGGGTCCTTGAAACCGCGTTCGGTCTCGAACCTCCCGTCCTCCCGCAGATGCGCAGCAGAGCTTGGGCTCTGTGGAGGGCCCGGGACATAAGGGTCTGGGAGGAAACGAGTGGAGGAGGTCTATGGAGAAAGGATGTGTGAGAAACATCAACGCGGCTTTCTACGGGAGCCGAGCTGCGGCGGGCCTCCGAAGCATCATACACAACGGGAGCACTGCTGGGTGGCAGTGTGGTGTAATGGGTAAGATGCTAGTCTTGTAACCTGAAGGTCGCAGGTTCAATTCCCCGGTTAGGAATTGAACTGCTGTTGTAACTCTTGAGCAAGGAACTTAACCTGCATTGCTTCAGTATATATATCCAGCTGTATAAATGGATGCGATATACAGTAAACGCTGTATGTAAAAGTTGTGTTAGTCGCTCTGGATAAAACCGTCTGCTAAATGCCTCTAAAGCATCATTTGCCACATGAGCATGTCTGCTTCAGCTAAATAAATAAAAAAACCCATAGCGCCATTACTGATAGTGAACAGACACACAACGAGACGTCATCCTTCAATGCAGCTCACAGCTTGTGCCATTCGCTTGGTTCGGTTTTACGGCTCAGACACCGTCACACAACACAATAAAAGCAAAACACTTTGGGGGAGAGTTTTCTATTCATCTTAATGATGGAAAAAGAAAATGCTAAGAAACGGAATACACACGTGCCACGAGGAGACATTGTTTCTTGCGGGCAGACGTTTTATATTCTGTCTTTTTTTGTGTTTTCGGGGTAATGTCAGTCACAGTTTAACAGGCCTTTTAACCGCCGGGCGATCGGAGGACGACGGGGGCCGCGACAAACGACTCGAGAAGCTCGCAGCGGCGTTTGTTTTAGCGTTCGGGCGGGCAGAGTCATTTACGACCGCGGTGGGAAACCCCGACGGACGGACGGACGGACGGACAGCGCCGCGCCAGACCGTGAGAACCGCGACCGAGGGGCGAGAGGATCCCGGGGACGCCTTCGCACGTAGCGCCCGGACGGGCGCGGCCTGCGACAGGGCTTCTCGGTCTGTTTCGGGTCAGCAATGAGCTGTGAATTGAATCAGCGAGCTGAACGGCTGGGCAGGCGGGGCCTACGTGCCTGCGTTTGAACGGGCCAATCGTGACAGCGCTCTCAACTGTCACTCAACTGCTCTGGAGCTTCAGTCAGACGCCCACAGAGGGTGGGGTCGCAGGTATCTGATTCTGAGCCTCCCTGATGTAAATAACTGGATGTCCTGAAACCAGAAGTAATTAGATTATTTCACTAGGATATAATAAATAAATGAACTCCTGGCGCGATCTGCAATCAGCCAACGGGACATGAAAGAGCTCCGACCATCTAAGAGCTGCTCACATCAAAGGATGGCCAAGCCAGAGCTGTTTCCAGCCAGTGAAGGGGTTGTGTGTGTGTGTGAGTGTGTGTGAGAGAGAGTGTGTGTGTGTGTGTGTGTGTGCGCGTGTGTGTGTGTGTGTATGCCGTGTGTGTGTGTGTGTGTGTGTGTGTATGCGTGTGTGTGTGTGTGTGTGGTGTAATACGGTATGTATGACACAGCCCTGTTGCGTAAGCAGGGGGCATGTAAGCTCATTCTGCTCCTGTTATTTACCTCAGTCAGGTCATTCTGTGAGGTGTGATGAATAGAGAGGACAGTTCCAGAAGGTTCCGGATGGTAATGATAGAGAGAACAAGGTGTGTCATCAGTCTCCCTACTTCAAATCGAAAGCCTGATTTATACTTCATCGCACAACCCTTGCGACAAGTGTTGTGCAACAAAAATGAAGCTGTAACCCTAACCCTTACCCTAGTTGTAACCCTAACCCTAGCTGTAACCCTAACCCTAAGCCTAACCTTAACCCTATCTATTACTCTAACCCTAGTTACCCTAACCCTAACCCTAACCCTTGCTGGAACCCTAATCCTAACCCTAGCGGTAAACCTAACCCTAACCCTAGCGGTACACCTAACCCTAACCCCAGCTGTAACCCTAACCCTTACCCTAGTTATAACCCTAACCCTAGCCGTAGCTGTAACCCTAACTCTAATCCTACGACGTTTTGCATTCATACTTCTGCAAAGGTCTCTGATGAGGGTTCTATTGTCTCTATGGTAACAATACACCCAAATCCTGACAGTTCGTTTGACAATTTAACGTCACGTTTATCAAAATATGGCAGCACTGGGTGAAATAAGTGAGATTTTAGAGGAGGACAGTTCGCTGACATTTGAGCATCTTTTTAATTTTTTAAGGGCAAACCGTAAAGATGATACTTTCGTATTTCTTTTGATAGCCTTTCTTTTATCCCTTCAATGTTTACCAACATCAGTCAAAGCCAAAACAATGAAGCGAAGCAAAACACGTATCCATGACAATACGTTTCAGTGTTCCATCAGGCTGTCCAATCAGCACTACGCGACAAAGTGTGAAGTTCTGTGACAAAAGAAAATTCTATAGGTGCGCGACACTTTTGTCCGTTGAAAACATATCATTTTTGTCATGTGACAGTAGTCACAAGGGTTGCGCGACGAAGTATAAATCAGGCTTAATTATCTCTCCCATCCCAGAGTCCTCTGCTAGACATGGCATCAACTGCGGACGTTCACTAAATGCCAACACTTACACGAGAACCTCTGAAATCATAGAGTCACCCGTCAGCGCCATGTCACTGAACACTGCATAAACCGTAAATAAGGGAAATTCCTCTCACACACACACACACACATGCTTGTGTGCGATGGCAGTATCACAGGCTGGCGTCTAATACCCGTCACACACACACACACACACGCTCGTGTGCGATGGCAGTATCACAGGCTGGTGTCTAATACCCATCACACACACACACACACACACACACACACACACACACACACACACACACACACACACACACACACACACACACACACACACACACACGCTCGTGTGTGATGGCAGTCCCTTCCCTTCCTCTCGTAAGCCTTTATTCAGCCAGCCAGTCTTTCCCAGTCCTGTTCATAGGGAGGTAAGCTCAGGAGGTAAGACCGATTGTCTGGCAGTCGGAGGGTTGCCGGTTCAAACCCCGCCCTGGGCGTGTCGAAGTGTCCTTGATCAAGACACCTAATCCCTAACCCCTAACTGCTCTGGCGAATGAGAGGCATCAATTGTAAAGCGCTTTGGATAAAAGCGCTATATAAATGCAGTCCATTTACCATTTACCATTTATTAATGGCGACTACAGACGCTGCCTTCTTTGATGTGGCTGCTCCCGGCGTTCTCTGACAGACTGCCCTCTTACTACAGCTTATTAATCCATCACTCAGCTTCAGAGCCCTGCCTAATGCAACAGCTTCAGAGCCCTGCCTAATACAACAGCTTCAGTTCAGCTTCAGAGCCCTGCCTAATGCAACAGCTTCAGTTCAGCTTCAGAGCCCTGCCTAATACAACAGCATCAGTTCAGCTTCACAGCTCTGCCTAATACAACAGCTTCAGTTCAGCTTCAGAGCCCTGCCTAATACAACAGCTTCAGTTGAGCTTCAGAGCTCTGCCTAATACAACAGCTTCAGTTGAGCTTCAGAGCTCTGCCTAATACAACAGCTTCAGCTCAGCTTCAGACCCCTGCCTAATACAACAGCTTCAGAGCCCTGCCTAATACAACAGCTTCAGTTCAGCTTCAGAGCCCTGCCTAATACAACAGCTTCAGTTGAGCTTCAGAGCTCTGCCTAATACAACAGCTTCAGTTGAGCTTCAGAGCTCTGCCTAATACAACAGCTTCAGTTCAGCTTCAGAGCCCTGCCTAATACAACAGCTTCAGTTCAGCTTCAGAGCCCTGCCTAATGCCACAGCTTCAGCTCAGCTTCAGAGCCCTGCCTAATACAACAGCTTCAGTTCAGCTTCAGAGCCCTGCCTAATACAACAGCTTCAGCTCAGCTTCAGAACCCTGCCTAATGCAACAGCTTCAGAGCACTGCCTAATACAACAGCTTCAGTTCAGCTTCAAAGCTCTGCCTAATACAACAGCTTCAGTTCAGCTTCAGAGCCCTGCCTAATACAACAGCTTCAGCTCAGCTTCAGAACCCTGCCTAATGCCACAGCTTCAGAGCCCTGCCTAATACAACAGCTTCAGTTCAGCTTCAAAGCTCTGCCTAATACAACAGCTTCAGTTCAGCTTCAGAGCTCTGCCTAATACAACAGCTTAAGTTCAACATCAGAGCCCTGCCTAAAGCGACAGTTTCAGAGCCCTGCCTAATGCGACAGCTTCAGAGCTCTGCCTAATACAACAGCTTCAGTTCAGCTTCAGAGCTCTGCCAAACGCAGCAGCATGAGCATAAATAGGCCACTTAAAGGTCACTTATAAAATTATGTGAAAATATTACACATAATATCATAAGGAATTTGATACAGGGGTGAATAAAAGACACACGGTCAATGAAGGGAAAGGTACTTGGTCCAGGTTGGTTCTGTAGTGTTCTTCTTGCCATAAAAATGCTGGATTCAGTCATTTCTGTTATCGCATCTGGTCTAAGTTCTGGAAGCCTCCTACTTATTCTCTAGTACCGTGAAATGAGTGAGGACCATGAAAAAAAAAAACCCAAACAAAAAAGGACAGAGCACACAGCTAAATCTGCTGACCCAAGGGGAACAGCCTTACCACACCGTGTTCCCCCCAACCCCTCAAAAAAAAAAACCTCTAACCCATTAACCAGGGTCAGTCACATGACACAGCAGGGCCAGGGAACAGTGGAGAAAACAAACACTGGAGAGACGCCATGGAGACATTTTCCATCGTATGGCTCCTCTATGATGGGATGACACAAACCTCAGTATTACTGGTGCTGCTGAGTGCTGCTAGGGGGGGGCATGTGGTTTGAGTCGGGGGGCTGGCTGGCTGGGATGGAGGGGGAACTCTGGGGCGGTGGGTAATTTTTTCGCTGGATGCAATGCATAAAAACAGGATGTGGTGGAATGCTTCAACGAAACGCCGATTCTGTGTCTCTCCGCGCTGGGCAAACGGACTCAATGAGTCCTCTGGGTAGGTGGGTTTGGGGGGTGGGGAGGTGGGGAACGTTGGAGGGGAGGGGGGGGGGGGCGGCAGCGATGACCCAGTCTTAGCCTTCATCACTGCGCAAATCAGAACAATTTCAAAATATGTTCCTAATACCCCATGACCAAACCCCCCAACCCCCCCCCCTCACCCCAACTAAACCTTTAACTGCCCCCACTGTGGCCTGCTGGAGTCTGAGCTCTGGAAGACCAGCCCTGAGTGAGACTATCTGACGCTCTTCTGAACGGGTTCCATCTTCTGCTGAATCCCACCGGAGTCCTGGGAGAGGAGACATTTCGTTCACCCGAACACAAACAAAAACACCAACAACTGCGACCCGAGGGCACCGTGTGCTCCGCTCGCGAAGCGACGCGGCGTGTTACGGGAACATCCTTCGCCGCGACAGCAGAAAACAACAGGAACACGCAGGGGGACGGACCGGAGCGGACGGAACTGATTCATAGCCTGTCACGTCTAACGCCACGTCGCGGGCCGGCAGCGTAAAACTTGACCACGGAAACCTGAGCCAGATATGTCGCACATGTGGGAAGAAGAAATCAGCGAATCCCCAACGCTTAACCGCCGTCTGTGCACCGCTGCAGTTTGGCCGTTCGAAAACGGGAGATTAACGGCAAAAAAAACGGAAACCTCAGGCCACATTCGGAATGCAGTATTGCCACAGCGCGGCAAGATCGGTTATTTATCGATCAGTGAAAAGCGCTGTCGCCGCACAGCAAGAACGTCCCTGGTTCGAATCCCAGGCCGGGGACTTTCAGGGTAGAGTTTGCATGTTCTCCTTGTGTCCGCGTGCATTTCCAGCCCAACCCCTACAACCCTGACCAGGAATAAGTCCTTATCCCGATGTGATGGATTACTAGATATTGAAACATAATTTTCATAGATATAATGAAAACAGAGATTTTTCATGCAATATTTTGTAAATTCCCTGAGCAATATAACGGTCTTTTCATTTATCCAGATTTTTGTTTCAGCTGATTATGATTATTATGATCAATGTACTCAGATGGTAGTTAAGGAAAGGGGTCTCTCATATCTATATACTGTACACACCACTGTTAGAACATCCAATCTCCATGAAGCTCGTGGACTAACAGCCCGTTGTGAATGAACCAGACTGGGCAAACATGCGAGCAGACGAAATGCAGGCAAATGTTTGGAGCTGAAACACAATCCCTTCCCATCTCGGCACTCAGCACTACATAGCATTACAGCCTGAGTACCGGCTGGACTGAAAGGGGACAGAGGAAATGAAACGGCTTTCATACGACATGATAAAGTGTAATAGCGGGGTAAAGAGAGTGAATGTCTGTGAAATGGAAAAGAAATATTGTGGCAGGAAAAAGTCAGTGAAGAACACACTGCAGAACAGTGCATGAACAGAGCGTGTGTATTGTATGAGCAGAGCATGTGTATTGCATGAGCAGAGTGTGTGTAGTGTATGAGCAGAACATGTGTGGAGTCTATGGAGAGAGCGTGTGTATTGTATGAGCAGAGTGTTTATTGTATGAAGAGAGCGTGTGTATTGTATGAGCAGAGTGTGTGTAGTGTATGAATAGAGTGTGTGTAGTGTATGAAGAGAGTGTGTGTATTGTATGAAGAGAGCGTGTGTATTGTATGAGCAGAACATGTGTAGTGTATGAGCAGAGTGTGTGTAGTGTATGAATAGAGTGTGTGTAGTGTATGAATAGAGTGTGTGTAGTGTATGAAGAGAGTGTGTGTATTGTATGAAGAGAGTGTGTGTATTGTATGAAGAGAGCGTGTGTATTGTATGAGCAGAGCGTGTGTAGTGTATGAGCAGAACATGTGTAGTGTATGAGCAGAACGTGTGTGTAGTGTATGAGCACAAGAGTCACAAGAGAAGAGCTCCCGTCATCGTGAGCAGGATATGAAACCCGAATCTCTTCAGCAAACATCCATCTGTTCACAGGGACAATGAGCGAAATATGAATCATGTACTGTAAGTCACGCGGATATCCATCAGGAAATCAGCAACGAAACGCACCGACGGGGTCTTTCAATGGGGAAAGGGCCGCTGTTAATGTGTAGTCATTCTGCAAGACAGCCAGCGGGACTGTATGGAAGTCAGACAGCCAGGTCCTGGGGCGGAGGAGACGGGGGCGGCGGGGGGAGGGGGGGGTATTTTGGGGGCGCGCGGCAGCCTCGGGGCGCTGGAGCCGGAGGTGAATTCCGGAGCTCTTTGGACCGCAGTTCCCCCCCCCGGCCCCCGGCCCCCGCTAGCGCCCGGGCTAGCCGGGCCGAGTGTTATGCAAGGTCTTGGCCGCCGAAGTAATCTTTTCCAGCGGTGTGGATGTGTGTGTGAGTGAGAGAGAGAGAGAGAGAGAGAGAGAGAGAGAGAGAGAGAGAGAGAGAGAGAGAGAGAGAGAGAGAGAGAGAGAGAGAGAGAGAGAGACGGCGGCGATGGGAACGGGCCAAAATTTGCGCGACGCGCAGCCCCAAAAAAGCAGGGGCTGACTCCTTCCTGTGTGGACCGCCGACTCCCTGAGGGTGGCGGAAGGTGCCGGAGCATCCCAGACAAGCCCCCCCTTCCCCCCCCCCCCCCTTCAAGGCACGACTCACTGGGCCAGCTCGGCCGGGGGAGGGGGGGGGGGGGGTAGGGCTGACAAACCCTGGATGTATATGCGGAAAAAGGGGGGAACAGGTAGACCCTGCAGATAGCTGCTCCTGGACGAGAGATTAATTTACTCCTGCCTTTCCTTCCCATGAAGGAACGGCTGGCTCAGAGAAGCAGGGGGAATGTTCAGGTTACTGTACGGTGCGGCACTGTACGTCTTCAACTCCAGCGATGATGGCCAAGGAGCATAACTTTTCGGAAGTGGTTCCTGGCTCAAAGAACAACACCTCTCTGCTGCTGAGCAGAGTCTGTGGTGTAGTGGCGCAGAGCTTGATGGAGAAAGAATGCCTGTACCAGGAAGAGGAAGGACACCGGTACTATGGTTGACAAGTCACACATAACCAGTGCCTTGTTTGCCATTTGCAACAGGATAGGATATTTAAGATATTTCGTTCTTTGCATGCATATTGATTGGCAGTCAGGTGGGATAGTCTCACTTCCTGGCATTAGTGTCGCTCCTAAAACTATTAAACATGTACGTATTATAGCGAGGTATGTTTTGTTTCGATCAATTTTCATGTTTGTTTAATAAAGTAAATAATTGAATAAGCATAGCGCACAATCAGATGTCCTGTTAATTGTACAGATTCATTGAAATGTTTTTGGGGCATTTTATGATGCCTGATGTGACCCACAATATGCTTTTCACATTGTGGGAAAAACGTTTTCAGACGTAGCCAACAGAACAGGAAGCAGTTCACCCACATCCTCCAATATGGCGGGGTAGCACAAACTAGACTAAGAAGTTTCCCAAATTTGGACACGGTACAAAAACTAAGACTCAGTAAGCTCCTCAATTAAAGAGATCTTTGGGACGGTCATTATCTTTAAAAGGCTTTGGTTACAGTAATTCTTCCAGAACTGTTAATTACGAGTTGCATTTCACATTTTGGGGAGCAAACCTTCACAGCAGACAAAATTATCCGACGTGTGGATTTATCCATTTCTGTTTGAAAGAGACTCGCGCAGTGTGTATTACATGCTGGAATTGTCACTCTGAAAGCTAAACAAGCAGTGATCGATGCCGTCGCAGTTCTATAGAGCAGGTCGGGTTTGGAACTTTCCGCAGACGAGCAAACGCAAGCTCTGCCGTTGCCGCGTTTCAGTGACATCAACTCAGACGGGAGATACTTCTGTATTTAGAAAAAAAAAAGTAACAGGCGCTGTAAACTACGAGGTCTACAAAAGGGAGATTCGGGCAATAGGAAGAGTCGAACGTCTGCAAAAAGGTCAAAGGCGATCCGATTTGGATATCTTTTACCTCAAGCGGCAGGCGCACGCCTTCAAAAACCCGCCAAAACGCCGCTGGTCAGGAGGGAGGGCGGGAGGGCGGGACAGCGGTTAGCTGAGGTGCGTTCTGTACGAGAGCGAGGGGGAGTTCCACGCCTCTCCGTCCCTCGCGGGCGGGCTCGCCGCCGCGGTGGGAGGGGCCCCGCTGGCTGGCGTTCGCGCACGGCGACGAGCGGCCTTCTCCAGGCGGCCCTCCAAGAGGAGGCGGGGTCTCGCTCTACGACGGCTCCGGCAGATTCAACCCTTCTCTTTTTTTTTTTTTTTCAGATCTTGTAACGACCTCTCCTTTTTTTCTCCATTCTTCTTCTTCTTCTGGCTTTTGCTTTTTTTTTTTTTTGTGAGTGTTTTTTTTTCCTCCTCCGCCGCATTCCGTCCGCGCGGCGGCTCGCTGGCGGGGCGTCCGCGCCGGGGGCCCGGCGGCGCCACCGACTGTTTTGTGAGTTGTTTACGGCGAGCGCTGATTCACCCGGGGAGGCTTGGCCCGGCTGCTCCGGGACTTGTTTTCGAAAAAAGGAAATTATGAATGAATCTCTCTACCGCACCTTCCCCCCCTTACCCCACACGCTCCCCAAACAGCAACCCCCCCCCCCT
Source organism: Anguilla anguilla (assembly GCF_013347855.1). Taxonomy (NCBI): domain Eukaryota; kingdom Metazoa; phylum Chordata; class Actinopteri; order Anguilliformes; family Anguillidae; genus Anguilla; species Anguilla anguilla. The sequence goes on from NC_049217.1 coordinate 16,751,508, forward strand.
TACTCAGCAGAGTCAGTTCAGCACCGGGAGACGGTCTCCGTTCTTGTGGTCGGGCAGCCATTTGCGCTGACTGCGGCCCGACGTCTCTGCATGAAAAATGGGCTTCCTGCTCTCTCTCTCTCTTTATTTATTTATCTTTCCATTTTCTGTGGCGTTCCAGACCAAAATACAGGCTTGGGGTTTTTGTTTTTTTTTTAATTCTATTTTTTTCTTTTTTCAAAAGTATTGAAAAAATATTGTGGTTTTTCGGGACGGAAGGAAAAACAAAGGTGAGTTTCTGAATTGGTCCAAAATGGCCGCCAACCGAAACACGTCAAGGGCCAGGTCAACTGCATCAGGCGTGAGACCACCTTGTGCTGCTAATTTACCCAACGCAACTGAAACAATTTACGCACTGCTTTACACACAAACACACCCATACTGTGTATTTATGTACACATGAACTGTATTTATTTTTGAATGTGCACATACGTACACAGAATATATATGTATATATATATATATATATTTATACATAAATAAAGAATAACATTGTATCCTGCACAGTGTCACAGGATACATTCATTAGTGTTTGTGTGTGTGTGTGTGTGTGTGTGTCAGCACGCATGTTTGTACTGTGTGCATGTGTGTGTCTGTGTGATTTTCTTTGTGTGGGGGATTGTGTTTAAAAAACAGAGCAAACAGGGAAAATCTCACATTCCGATTGGTTAATAGCGACAGTATAATAAATGTATACCACGGCTATGACGTTGAATGTTCTATCATAGTTCACACCCCACAGCTAAGCAGTCATTTAAGTCAAAATGAAAAAACATATTGCCGACCGAAACTCGGGAAGGTGGAGCAGGATCCTCGCCACGCTCCTCCACTGAACAAAATGAGCAGATCTACGCAACGCCATCCCACTGATGCTGGACAGTTTTTCTGTGGTTGACCAATTGATGGACACATCAAATAAATAAATAAATATCAGTAAGGAATAAACTCTTGTTAGCTCACTAATGGTAGTTATATTTACTAATATTGCATAACAATCGCCAACACCGCTGCCTCCGCAGGACTGTCTCACAGACGGGGGGGGAGGGGGGGCGGGGGGGAGGGTTACATCAGGCAGTAATGAAAAGGGGAACCAGACTAGGAGGGGGGAGTCGGAACAGAACGTTACCTACAGTCCTCCCTCCCGGCCCTTGACGACGGTTGCCATGACGCTGAGCAGCTCTTCGCCACTTTGGAGAGCTCGCGCTCCCTTTTTTCTCCGTGACGGAATTCCAGACATTTTTGTTTTGTGTTTTAGTCGGACCGTTTGATGATGGGACAAGGAGGAGGCCTGGCCACAGGTTAAACGGAGTGGGGGGGGGGGGGGGGGGGGGGGTGGACACGCCTGTCACGCATCACAGCTCCTGTGACTGAGCAGCTTCGGAAGTTCCGATGAGACTTAATGTAAGAGCGCAGATGACAGGAGATGAGAATTGCGTTGTAGACACCATCTTGTGAATAATAATGGCGTCCAGTCATCCATTTATATACAGTCAATGCCTAAAATGCCTATACATTTACATACAGTCAATGCCTAAAATGTCTATACATTTATATACAGTCAATGCCTAAAATGAGGGAACTATGTATAAAAAGGTGTGTAATTCTTACACAGATCAAGTTGACCTGATATGGATGTAAATGCCCTCATATTAAAGATAACAGTCCAAACTTTAAGCTCATTTTCTACTGTATATACACTGCATATATATTGTATATACTGCATATATACACATACTGTATACTGTATATTACTCATAATTATTACTAATGATTTATCCTTATTTTAACTCAGCCTTTTCAACTTTAACTTAGGTCAACTTTGCCTCGTTCCTCTCATAGCTCGCACAGGGTCGATGAGCCAATTAAACCACACAGAGCGTGATCAGACAGCTCTGCGAAAAGCCATTGCGTTTGAATGCTTTCTTTTTTTACACTTGAAAACATGAGTCACCGTGGAGATGTGCATGAAATGAATTTAAAACAGCTGAATCATCATTCCGGATTCCCTCAGCGATTACGATCCGCTCTTTCGAGCAGGACAGAGGGAGCCCGGAGCACCGTCGAGCCCCTAAGATTCACGCTCGCGTTCCACGCCCCGCCGGGGTCCCCCTACGAAGCCAGTCAACACAGATACAGAGCAGATCGGGACAGCGCTGCTAACTTTTTTTTTCCCCATGGAAAGAAGCCAACGCGCGCTTAAAAAGTCCTGAGAAGCACACGATGGTGTAATACGCTGATTTATATATTCGTGATGTCACTTACGCGCTCATTTGCATGAGAAAACCTGTGACTCATTGGGGGACATTTTGTCCTCGGTGCACTCCGTAATCAGCGAGCGGCCGAGCTGTGCTGGTCACTGTTTTCCCGAGGAAGCTGTTCAAAAAGTCTCCAGATTTGTCGCTAGGCTCTGTTTCGATATAAAGTCGCTAAAGGTTTTGGCAACAGTGCAAAGAAAATGCACTCAGGGCCACATTTAAGCAACTCCTAAAAATATGTTTATACTCACTCGCTCGTTTAATTTTCATTTATTATTCCATGTTTAAAAACAAGATTTGGCGGGTGAGCAGCCTTCATCAGGGCTTAATGGCAAGCAGATTTTTAAGCAAACACGAACCCCCCCCCCCCCCCCCCCCCCCCCCGTTTGTGGTCGAATGTGGGATTGCGCTCGCACACAAGCTGGAAAAACTGAGCAGGGGCGCTCTGAAGCGTCAGTCAAGGGTTCGACCCGGCCGAAATCGCTCTGAAACAGAAACAGTTCTGCACGAGGACGCAGACGGGTTTCACAAAACAACTTTACAGCTCTAGTCAAGATTCATACCTCTGGGTGTCCAGGGTTTGTGACCCTCATGTTTCTTTGGGTGTTGCGATGTCTGTGTTTTTGTAATTGGCTCAGGTGTCGTGATGGCGGTGTTGTGTGATTGGCTCAGGTGTTGTGATGGCGGTGTTGTGTGATTGGCTCAGGTATTGTGATGTCTGTGTTGTGTGATTGGCTCAGGTGTTGTGATGTCTGTGTTCTATGATTGGCTCAGGTATTGTGATGTCTGTGTTGTGTGATTGGCTCAGGTGTTGTGGTGTTGTTGAGGTCCGCACCATATTTTGGGGTTTAGGCTTGGGTTCAACTCCAAAACAGAAAAAATCGGCGAAGGAGGGGGGGCGGGAGGTGGCGGTCTAGTTCTGTTCTCCGGTTCTTAAAGCTTCCTGCTGCTTCTGGTACACCTTCCTGCTCAGTTTCCTTCAAGCCTTTTCTACATTACATTACATTACATTACATAACAGGCAAATGCTCTTATCCAGAGCCACATACAACGAAGTGTATAACTGTAACCAGTGACAAGTGTGTTGAAAACCCTTAGAGGGAAGTACAGTTCCAAGCGCAGGGAGCGACCGCGTAGTCTAACCTGGACCCTGTTTTCTACTTTAGATCAAAGCGCGCTGGCAGTCGCACTGAGGTGCATGAGCCGTCCTGAGAGAGGCGGCCCGATCGCGCTTTCGACGCTAGCGGTCCGACCCGATCTCGAACGGGACGGGCGCTTTCGCACTTTCAGCGCGCTGCCGACGGGTGGGGCTCGCGGTCACCTGGGGGGAGGGGCAGGGGCGGAGCGCGGGCGGAGCGCGGGTGGAGAGAGGGTGGAGCGCAAGTGGAGAGCGGGTGGAGAGCGGGTGGAGCGCAAGTGGAGAGCGGGTGGAGCGCGGGTGGAGTGCGGGCGGAGTGGAGAGAGGGTGGAGCGCGGGTGGAGAGCGGGTGGAGAGCGGGTGGAGCGCAAGTGGAGAGCGGGTGGAGCGCGGGTGGAGCGCAAGTGGAGTGGAGAGAGGGTGGAGCGCGGGTGGAGAGCGGGTGGAGAGCGGGTGGAGCGCGGGCGGAGCGCGGTGCCGGCTTGCGGAGCGACTCCGACCCTCGTGCCCTTATTGATGCTCTTCGCTCCTCTGTGAGTGAGAGGGCTGAGAGGAGGCATTTCTCAGAGCTGAGTCATGAGCTTAGACCGGGAGCCGCTGTTTGCTTTTAATATTCCGAAGCTTTTTTTAAAAAATGATTTCTTTGGTTTTTGAAAGCCGGCGACACAGTTTTAATGCAGATTCGGTGTTTTTCCTCCCCCCCCCCCCCCCCGTTTGGCCTCTCTCTCCGCTCCGCTCTGCCAAGCACATCACCGGAGAGTCACGCTTCGCGTGCGGCCGCGGTAGGAAAGACCGCCGGTTAAAGTGCCCGTCAAAACAGAGGAGGCGCTCGCGCGGGGATAAAACCCTGCCAACCGCACCCCTCCCTCCCTCCCTCCCTCCCTCCCTGGGAGCTGCCACACACTCTTACGCACCACCATTTGGGACTGCAGGACACCGTGCGACGAACACAGCGTCTTATCAGGATGCGCCACCCAGCAACCCCCCGAAAGGGGCGGACCCAGCATCGCTACGCATTTTCAACAGACAGAGAGGGGTACAGATAGAGATGGGGTCACAGTACAGAGAGGGTTACAGATAGAGAAGGGGTCACAGTACAGAGAGGGTCGCAGATAGAGATGGGATCACAGTACAGAGAGGGGTACAGATAGAGATGGGATCACAGTACAGAGAGGGTCACAGATAGAGATGGGATCACAGTAGAGCTTGTGTATGTCTGTAGAGTGCGCGTTCGTCTGTAGAGTGTGTGTATGTCTGTAGAGCTTGTGTATGTCTGTAGAGCTTGTGTACGTCTGTAGAGTGTGCGTACGTCTGTAGAGCTTGTGTACGTCTGTAGAGTGTGCGTACGTCTGTAGAGCTTGTGTACGTCTGTAGAGTGTGTGTACGTCTGTAGAGCTTGTGTACGTCTGTAGAGCTTGTGTACGTCTGTAGAGTGTGTGTATGTCTGTAGAGCTTGCGTACGTCTGTAGAGCTTGTGCATGTCTGTAGAGTGTGCGTACGTCTGTAGAGCTTGTGTACGTCTGTAGAGCTTGTGTACGTCTGTAGAGCTTGTGTACGTCTGTAGAGTGTGTGTATGTCTGTAGAGCTTGCGTACGTCTGTAGAGCTTGTGTATGTCTGTAGAGTGTGCGTACGTCTGTAGAGCTTGTGCACGTCTGTAGAGTGTGCGTACGTCTGTAGAGCTTGTGCACGTCTGTAGAGTGTGCGTACGTCTGTAGAGTGTGCGTACGTCTGTAGAGCTTGTGTATGTCTGTAGAGTGTGCGTACGTCTGTAGAGCTTGTGTACGTCTGTAGTGTGCGTACGTCTGTAGAGCTTGTGCATGTCTGTAGAGTGTGCGTACGTCTGTAGAGCTTGTGTACGTCTGTAGAGTGTGTGTATGTCTGTAGAGCTTGCGTACGTCTGTAGAGCTTGTGTATGTCTGTAGAGTGTGCGTACGTCTGTAGAGCTTGTGCACGTCTGTAGAGTGTGCGTACGTCTGTAGAGCTTGTGCACGTCTGTAGAGTGTGCGTACGTCTGTAGAGTGTGCGTACGTCTGTAGAGCTTGTGTATGTCTGTAGAGTGTGCGTACGTCTGTAGAGCTTGTGTACGTCTGTAGAGTGTGCGTACGTCTGTAGAGCTTGTGTACGTCTGTAGAGCTTCTGTACGTCTGTAGAGCTTGTGTACGTCTGTAGAGTGTGCGTACGTCTGTAGAGCTTCTGTACGTCTGTAGAGTGTGCGTACGTCTGTAGAGCTTCTGTACGTCTGTAGAGTGTGCGTACGTCTGTAGAGCTTGTGTACGTCTGTAGAGCTTGTGTATGTCTGTAGAGTGTGCGTACGTCTGTAGAGCTTCTGTACGTCTGTAGAGTGTGCGTACGTCTGTAGAGCTTCTGTACGTCTGTAGAGTGTGCGTACGTCTGTAGAGCTTCTGTACGTCTGTAGAGTGTGCGTACGTCTGTAGAGCTTCTGTACGTCTGTAGAGCTTGTGTACGTCTGTAGAGTGTGCGTACGTCTGTAGAGCTTGCGTACGTCTGTAGAGCTTGTGTACGTCTGTAGAGTGTGCGTACGTCTGTAGAGCTTGCGTACGTCTGTAGAGCTTCTGTACGTCTGTAGAGCTTGCCCCCAGAGGAAAAGTGGTGCCCTGGCTGCTTGGAGCGAAAGTCACCCTGAACGCTTGAGCGGTCCCGACCTCACACCGATGCTGAACACACACACACACACACGGACACTGAACACACACACACCGATGCTAAACACACACACACACACACCGACACTGAACACACACACACACACCGACACTGAACACACACACACCGATGCTGAACACACACACACACACACACACACACTGACACTGAACACACACACACCGATGCTGAACACACACACACACACCGACACTGACACTGAACACACACACACCGATGCTGAACACACACACACACACACCGGCGCTGAACACACACCACGCGGCCCTCCGGCGTGACCGCACGCTGGAGTGAGCTTCAAAAGGCCGACTGCACGCAGCTGCCTGGCATTCCAGCAGCTTCCCCGCGGCGGCTAGCTCCAAACGCCAAAGTATTTACGGTTCTGACTGGGGGGGGGGCGGGCGGAGCGCTGGGGGGCCCTGGGGGGCAGGACAGCGCTGACCCCGCGACCCCGGCGTGTGCTGGGTCTGGGGAGTTCAGGGGAAATGAGGCGGGGGGTTCAACTACCTTTCACTCCCTCTTAGGGAACTCAAGGCACATCACCTCCACAAAACACATCCCTGGCCCCAGCATAGCCCCTCCCCCTATACAGCACACATCACTGCTCCTACAAAGGCCCTCCCCCTCCACAGCATAGCCCCTACCCCTCCACAGCATAGCTCCTCCTCCTCTACATCATACACCACTGCTCCCACAATGCCCCTCCCCCTATACAGCACACATCACTGCTCCCACGATGCCCCTCCCCTCCACAGCACACATCGCTGCTGCATAGCCTGCAGGATGGGTTTAGGACGAGCCCCCCCTACAGGACGGGTTAGGACCTTGAAGATCAGGCAGGAGCTCAAACCCGCTGTTCTGTACGGAGCGGATGCGCTGGGGCCACGGTGGCGCCCCCTACTGGCAATGACCGCTCAACCGCCCCACTCAGATAGGACGAGGCTCCCGCCGATCGCGGCCTGTTGTCTACGGCGACGAACGCTCCGCCATTTTCCCTCTCTCCGGACCCCCTCGCGCGCAGCGGGAGGCACAGACGGTTTCCCGGGTGAAACGGGCGAGGCGTTCAAAGCCCACCCTCGCCGCGCCCTTTCCCGAAAAGACCGCGGTCCACCTGCTCAGCACGTTCCAGACGTGACCGCGACGTGACCGCGGTGTGACCGTGACGTGACTGTGACCACACGAGCTCCGCGAAAATCACAAACAACAACAGAAGTGAACCCTGGAACGCAAGAACCACGGGGAAGGAGGCCAACCGGAGAAACGCTGGCTTCTCCGAATCAGACGACCACACGCGCGGCGATCGCCGTTTCGGGAAGCCCTTCGAAGAAAAAAAGGAGGCAGAGGAATGCTTTGACGGCGTTTGGGCCGACCCGCTGGGACCACGCGGAGAGGAGCGTCCGAAACGCGCGGCCCGGCCACAGCTAGCCGCCGATCGCTAAACACGGCGGCCGCGGCGGACGAGCCCCCGCCGTGAGCGTTTGTCAGCCTCTGGTGGACGGAGCAGGTACTGCAGCTCACGCACATCTGGGCCAGTGGCAGTGTGCGGTCGGTCCCCGCTGCTTCTCTAAACAGAACGGCAGTCTTTCGCCTGTTTCGCCATGAGAACCCCGGACCCATCGTTTAATCTGACATCTCAGCGTCTGTGCCCGCCCAGGTGTGACCCCCTGACAGAGACGGTGGGCGGCGCAGCTAGCAGACGGCGTCTTCACCCTTAACGACCGATCCTCAACCGAAACGTTCGATAAACGGAGCGAATCTGAAACCTCGCGACCGATTTACAGAGTTCACGTTCGAGTCGAACGGCGGCAGACCCGCCGACCGCCAAAAGGGTTCGTTTCGGACGTGTGCAGGGGACGGTGACGCTGTTTGTGGGCGGAGCAGCGTGTGATTGGCAGGCGGGGGCTGGATGGGCAGCGTGTGATTGGCAGGCGGGGGCTGGATGGGGAGCGTGTGGGGAACGGTGACGCACAGGAACCTCTCCTGAAGGCCGCTAAAGCCAGCATCAAACGGACAGCGGGATAAATGAAGACCCGGCACGCGGACCTCCGGGAAAGGCACGCCAGTCATCTCTTCCACTGGGAAAATATGTTCCTGCGTTCATGTATTTATAACCTGTGCCCCCTGCCTGCCTTCAGCCGCGAGAGCAGAAACATTTCAAATTGAATCAATACTTCTGTAATCCTTCTGTACCACACACACACACATGCACACACACTCTCTCTCTCACACACACACACACACACACACACACAGACTCTCACACACTCTCTCACACATACACACACACACACATGCACACACAGACTCTCACACACTCTCTCTCTCACACACACACACGCACACACACAGACACACACACACAGGGGGGTGGGGGGTGCTGCTCAGGTAATCCGGCTGCAGACAGCACTGGCTCATGCCCCAGCACAGTGCAGAGAGGGACACACAGCTGAGTCCAGGCCGGCCGGAGGGATAAAGGAACACAAGCACCAAGCACCCCCACCCCCCCCCCCCCCCCACCCCACCCCCCGCAGGCCCCCTACCCCCCGCATGCCCCCCCACCCCCAGAGCCCGCGGAGCTTTCATCCCCCCACCCCCTCCCCCCCGGGTGCTAAAGCAAACTTTCCACCCTGCTTCCCAGAGGGAACGGCATTGTGGGAGAGCCGACCCGCGCGTACAGGGCCGCGAAACGGACCCGCCCCGTCCCCTCTAGGGGACGAGAGGACGGCAGCACCTGAGCAGGCAGGAGGGCACCGGGCAGGAGGGCACTGCCTAACCCCCCCCCCCCCTCCCCCCACGTGCCTGACCCGTAATATCAACCCGCCCCCCCCCTTCTTGTTACCCTCTCGCACCTCTTCTCCGAACCGAGCCCCCAAACTCACCGCTGCACCTCAGACATGATTGAGAGTGACAGGGCTGGGGCTTATTACGGTAAAAGCTCTCGTGTGACATCATCACGGCTCTCCTCCAATCAGGGGTAATGATGCGAACCCCAGTGCCGTCCGCACACACGAGCCTGATTAAAACCAATTTAAGCCTGCGGGCAACTAAAGTTGCCAAAGTCTCTAACCACTGTTTGTCCATCTGTGCTTTTGCTTTTTGTGTGTGTGCAAATGATTACATGTAAGAAATCTCTGGGGAAACAATCTGGGCATTAACGGGTTAAGCAAACACGCAGCGGCGCCGGCAGACCGTGTTCCGAAACGCGCTCGGCGTCCGGCCGCCGTTCGACTCCGACGGCGCGCGTACCGACTCAGGGTCCAGCTAACTCACGAACGTTCCACGGTCCTCACGATGAAGGGGTTCGGTAGAGGGTGGGGTGGGGTGGGGGGGGGGGGGGAATCGCGTACGCGAACGTCACGCCTGCGCGCGGCGGTGACCCGTTCGGGCGCAGTGACGCGCGTGGGGTCGCGACGCGGCTTCGCGCCGAACTCCCGCTACGTTCGGCGTCCGGCGTCAGGAGGGCCAAGGCTCGGCGCGCTGTCCTCTCGGCGCTGAGCGGCCCTTTGTTCCGCGGCCGATTTGCACGAGAGCCCCCCCCCCACCCCCCACCCCCGCTTCCTATTCGCTGCCATTCCCCCCGCGTGCCAACCGAAGCCTCTCCCATTCATTACCGCCCCGGGTTCTGTAGTGGAATACTTCAGATGATTGGCTGTCGCGGCCGCGGAGGCGGCGGCTATAGTTAGGGATGTGGGGGGCGGAGAGGGGGGTGGGGGGTGGGGGTTAGGGGGGTGCGCTGGAAAGAAGGCCGAGCGAGCAGACAGGGGCTAAATGCGACCCATTCCGGTCTTAATGGGGGCTTATCCGCGCCCCCCGCTCTGCGCAGAGGACACCGCCGCACGCGGCCGCTCAGGACAACACGTCCAAATGACCCCCCCGCCTTACAGCAGGGGGGGTAGGAGGAGGGGGGTACAGGGGATCACGGGGGGTACAGGGGGGTAGGGGGAGGTACAGGGGGGTATGGGGAGACACACGGGGGGTACAAAGGGCTATGGGGGGTACGGGGGGTATGGGGTACAGGGGGTATGGGGAGGTACAGGGGGTACAGTGAGGTACAGGGGGGCATCCACTCGTCAGAGCACCTTCAACAGAACATAAGAACACATTGTGTTCTTAATGCACTAATAATCACCTAGAGACTCTGACAACTCCCTGCATAAAGTAATGATTCCCAAAATGTCTGCGTTCCCTTTGACCCACAGCTAACATCCGCCAACCTGACAGCGCTCAGCCAGACATTACATTACATTACAGGCATTCGGCAGACGCTCTTATCCAGAGCGACGTACAACAAAGTGTATAACCATAACCAGGAACAAGTGTGTTGAAAACCCTAGAGGACGGAGTGTAGCACAGTGGGTAAGGAACTGGGCTTGTAACCGAAAGGTCGCACATTCGATTCCCGGGTAGGGCACTGCCGTTGTACCCTTGAGCAAGGTACTTAACCGAAATTGCTTCAGTATATATCCAGCTGTATAAATGGATACAATGTAAAAATGCTATGTAAAAAGTTGCGTAAGTCGCTCTGGATAAGAGCGTCTGCTAAATGCCTGTAATGTAATGTAATGTAGAGGGAAGTACAGTTCCAAGTGCAGGGAGCGACCACATGTTCATTGTACTTCACTTCTGAAACCCCTTTCATGAGCTCATAAACCTCCATCAAACCCACCGTAGTCTTTCACAATGCTAATTGTTGGTCGTTTGGTGATGTTTATACTCACTGATTATAAAATGGGCCTTTCCGGTGATATGAAACACTAGCATATTCTTGATATAAACACCGACGTTATATGCTATTGCAAATTGCTACGATTAGAGAGTCTGCAAAATGACAGGTACGAAATATACGAAAAATATGACATTATCACATTAGGTCATATAATTTTTCATCAGCGGTTCCCGGTTCATTTAATAGCCACTCAACCGCTCAGGTCAAACCAGAAACAAAGACACAGAGAGACTGTGTAATGCAACATGACATCTATAATTTAGTTGCACAACAACAAATCCCACTCGATATAACATCACAGACGGTATAAATATCACACGGTCACACCTGTCGGAAAATAGTTCCGAAAAACCATAAAAACGGCTAAAAATGGCCGTGTCTCCTCAGCGCCCCGTATTTACGTGTTTGTGTGTGTAATTCTGGGGAGGGGGCGTGACCGTGCCAGAAATGAACGCCCCCTAAATGACTCGCTGTTGTTGTTGTCCGGGCGACGCAGGACCTCTGGAAGCAGGAATGCGCAGTGAGCTCTCCGGTGGCTTCTCTCATCCGTAACCCGGGGTTACGCCACACATCGACCTGACTTGCTCGGGCAGAAAGGGTGACCTCACCGGTGACCTCCGACACAACACCCTTTCACCCCGGAAATCAAAGGCAAGCAAGGCCGTCTGAAGACTGAAGAGACACCGGCAAACCAATCCGCCGAAGATCCTTCATCTGTCAATTACTAGTCCTCTCCACAGTTATTTATTTATCATCTCTCTCTGTGTCTCTCGTTGTATCTCTCTGTCACACACACGTGCATACATGCACTCACACGCACTCACACGCACACACACACACACTAGCACACTCACACACAAATATACACACACGCACACACACACATTCAAACAGCGGTTTCTGATTATGAATTACAGATGTGACGCACAGTATTTACGCCGTGTATCACATTACACTTGTGAGGAAAACATACAGAGCGGTGAATCAAATTTGAAAAAAAAACAAAACAAACTGACAACTCTGGAAACGACAGCTATTTCAACCAGTAAGACCGAACAGGCATTCTGCTCACGGGATTGCCCGAATGCAGCTCAATCAAAATTGAGTTTCCTGTTCTGTCAAAAATGCAAAATGGCAGCTGCAGTGTCCATAAAAAACACTTGGATATTTGCCTTTAAAATGAGGCTAGACCCCTCTCACGGTCGTGGGACCCTCTTTTGTTTTACAGACAGTGTGTCTGTTTCTGAGGAGACCTGCAAGTCAGTCCACATCCTGCGTGTAGCCGCCACGTCCCACAGCTCACGGTCGACGTCGCACACGCCTCCGGGAAGATCGACGGCAACGGACGCCGAAGAACAGGAAGTCTGCCCCGAAAAATTCACAACGCGAGAACGACGCGCCCAACGGGGAGAGCAGGGCACTTGGAACGAGGGCAACGAGAGGAAGAGAGGGACAGAGAGAGGGAGGAAGAGAGAAACGGGGAAAGAGAGAGAAATGTTTGTCGCGTCGTACGCGTCGCGCAGCGGAAGCGGCGTCACCGCGGCCGGGAGAACTTTCCCAGAAGCACTCCGTCTCCACGCCTCTCGCCTGCCCCTGTCGGAGCGCACCCCCCCCCTCCCCCCCCGGAACGGGGACGCCACCGTTGCGGGACACGGGCATAAACCGCGGGCATAAACCGCGGCCCGACCAGCGGCTGAGCCTCGCAGCTCCGCGCATCGGGTCCGCTCGGGCCGAGGACACGGGTTCGAACGTCTCTTCCGCAGCAAACGGAGACGTGCGTTTCGCTAGCGCGCCGCCGATCGAAAAACCCGGAATTATCCCGATATTCCTTTTTGTATTTGGTGAAGACAAGAAAGCAAGACAGACATAACGACGGCCAGAAACGCACAGAGAGCTTTTTTATTTCGGATAAGAACGGCGCTGTTTTGTAACTAAGCTTTGAGCTTCGGCTAACGCAACAAATGAAATCCCCCCACATATTTGCCCCTAATCCTAGCTGGTATGTCCCGTATGCTCGAGGGGCCGAAGGGGGGGTGGGGTGGGGGGGTGGCTGCCGAGGTGAGGGGTGTCACTGGTGCAGGACAGAGGACACCAGCCCTCTTACAAAAACAGCCATTTCAACTAACAGCCCAAAAACCTTAAAGTGATATTCATCCGTTAATGGCATACTACGCAAGATTTTCACTTTGAAAACAACCATGCTGAATACAAAATGCAATTGCCGATTTGCATTTTTTTAAAAACATATCTTTGTTTGGGAAAGAAGGTCTGCGACAGCCAGCAACAATGAGTAAACATAAATACATGAAAGTACACAAAATATCCCTCATTCCTTCCCCTCCCCTGTACACGTACACACACACCTATATGCGCAGACAGTCACACACACACACAGACCCATGTGCACACAGCCCATGTGTAACAACCACGTGCACACACCCGCAAACAAACAAACGAACAGGAATAAGTAGTGGCAGTTTTAATTAATGCAAGCACAGTTAGTCCATGAATCATAGTGTACAAACATAAAGGCTTCGTCTACAAACAATGTGGGCTATGTTTCCTCTAGCAAAAAAATAAAAAGTTATAAACATAAATATCCATGCGTATACATATCCACATATACATGTGCCAATTTGCATTTTAATTTTAAATATGACCGGATTATGCTTCCAAACAAATTGATGTCGGTGCACAGATTGTAAAATGGGCTTTACATGCATTATGTTTTTGTGTGTGTGTGTGTGTGTGTTAGGAAGGTTCATGAGTAATTCATATTATGTTTTGCATTTGTATTGCCTTTCATGTTGAATTTTTGTGTGGGAAAACCATATTCAAAAACACAAAATGTACATGTAGGCTAAAGAATCAGACTAAAATGAAGTTCTCAATTCTTAATCCCCCATCCCTCAACATTTATGAATTATGCACAAACCTTCCAAACTCATTATGCAAAAAAAAAAAAAAAAAACTTACAAGAAGCTTGTTTCTGCATGAAATTTCAAACACGTGACCTGTGAGCCGCCTGTTGTTTTCAGATGCTAACCATACTAGCCTTTGGTGCCTGTAGAAAGTGTTTGGAGCTAACTGCAAAACTGCTCTTCTGTGCTATTCTGATGATTGCAGAAATTAAATTTCTGCTCATCAATAACCAACCCAATGCCTACAATAAATGCTGGGGTATTTATTGGTGTGACGGCTGCTCAAGCATCAGAAACATGTGTTTTAAAAAGAACAAGACAAACTGTTCGCTAAAAACATTTAAGTCCATGCCTGTGGTAGAACAACACTGTGACTTGAGGTAATTGGCCCAAACACTTCAGTCAGCGTAACGGCATGTGAAGTGACTATAAATCCTACATTGAAAACATTTCCCTTTCAACTGGCAGTAGAACTGGTAATTCTGCAAATTGATTTCTCAGACACACAAACGTCCATCTTTACTCCTTTGAAATTACAGGTCAAAAGGGATTTTGCATTTGCCGGTTGATGCGTCTTTTTTCTGCCTCTTGTTCACCTTTTCTCTCTCTCCTTGATGAGGAGCAGAAAGGAGAGGGCGGGATGGATGGGCGGGCAGAGCAGAGCAGGGCCAGGTAGGGCCAGAATTTCAGCAAGCACACACTCCACACAGACCCGGGTCAAATACGTATTGGTTTTGGATTCAAATGCTTTTCTGCGCTCTGTTGATCTTGCCTGGTGTAATTGAGCCTGCTAATATAACCAGAAGGCGGGGTTGGGACTTTTTGAGAGTATTTCATTGGTTCCAACACACCAGACAAGATCAGTAAAGCGTAGAAATGCATTTGAATCCAAAACAGATACGTATTTGACCCAGGTCTGACTCCACAGCGAGGTCACAGTAAAGACCAACATTGTGGCAACACTTGTTTATTTTTATTTTTTTTGCCACTGGAAAAACCACATATTTTCAGCTGCAGTGTAAACAAGTCCAGACTTTACTTTCCCGTAGGAAAAAGTTTCAACAACTTGTTTGCGACTTTGAAAGAAATCCAAGAATGTTTTATTTAACCCTGTGCACAGTTTGGCAAGGCGGGATTAGCCTGGACCCAGCCAGGCCCTGCCCGGTCGCGCGGTGGGGGAGGGGGGGGGTTCTATTTCTGGGTCCAGGCCGCGGGATATAAATACCTGTGCTGGCCGTCCCGTTCCCCGCCAAACCCGCGAATCCTTATCTCTCTTACCGCCAGCGTGGAAAACAGGGGGGGGGGGGGGAGGAGGCAGGGAGAAAAGACAGCATTCGGGAATCGGGGTGGAAAAGTTCTGGGGGAGGGGAGGTTTCTGAGAATTGTATTTATACAGACGGGACAGAACATGACAGATCAAAAGGAATCCAGCGGAACACATTTCCGTGCGACGGAGAGTGTAGCGGCGGCTCTGCTAAGACCTGCCGTATTTAGCATCTGCAGGATTCGGTGCGTGTATACGATCTTGGGCTCGGAGTCTGGAGGCGGGATCAACCGCTGGCCCCGAGGGCCGGGTCAGTGATCCGCATTTAGACATCCATCGCAGTGGAAAGCGAGAGTCCAATGAAAGCAGAGTAAAGGGGAAAGGGGGCGGGGCAGAGGGGTGGTCAGGCTGGCATGAGGTCATGAGGGTACGAGGGGATTTACGATAACAACAGCAGAGGGTGCCGCTTGAATTATTTTGTTCGTAATTTTTTGCTTAAAAAACCCAATAGGCAGGAACACAGATGAGCACTTGCCTGCATAAGCATGTGTTTTTGTGCAGGTAACACAGGTAAGTATGTGCTTTAGCACTGGTAGCACAGGTAAGCATGTATTTTATCACAGGTAACACAGGTAAGCCTGTGTTTTACCACAGGTAACACAGGTAAGCCTGTGTTTTACCACAGGTAACACAGATAAGCCTGTGTTTTACCACAGGTAATACAAGTAAGCCTGTGTTTTACCACAGGTAACACAGGTAAACCTGTGTTTTACCACAGGTAACACAGGTACGCCTGTGCTTTCCCACAGGTAACACAGGTACGCCTGTGCTTTCCCACAGGTAACAGTTATATAAGAGATGGATTGGATAGACTAAGGACCCCCTCGCCAAAGATTAGTACAACTACGAAACAATCCACTTTCACTCTCATTTCATTGATTGCGTTTCTGTTAAAAAACTACCTGTAACCACCGTCGGCGGTTGTCATGGAGGGCACGCAGAGGCCCTGACCGTTATTTCCGTGGTCACTTAACGTCGGGGAAGCCGCTTTCGCCAAGCTGACCGCAGGAGACCGGCGATCTGGGGATGCGGGGAACTCGATCAGGAGAAACGACCACCGGCAGAGAGCTGGGTTACCTGCGGGAGGCAAGCCCGCCCAAAAAAAAACACACCGCTTCGCTCTCTCTGAGGGGCGAGGGGCGAGGGGCGGTACCTTACCATCAGTCACCCGCTGCGGCAGGGGCAGGCGCTCCGCAACGGCGCCACCCGGTGGTCTGATATGGTAACGGGCTGCCGCCCCTTCCCCGCACCCCTGACATGACAGGCATTTAGCAGACGCTCTTATCCAGAGCGACTTACACAACTTTTACATAGCATTTTACATTGCATCCGTTTATACAGCTGGATATATACTGAAGCAATGCAGGTTAAGTACCTTGCTCAAGGGTACAACGGCAGTGTCCTACCTAGGAATCGAACCTGCGACCTTTAGGTTCCAAGCCCAGTTCCGTGCCCACTGCGCTACACCGCCCCGTGCCTCGGCTAGCCTCCGGCCCGCGCGGCCCACCCACAGAGCGAGGAGCGGGGAAGCCCCCCCGTGTTCTGGGAGGCCGCGTGCTCTCTCTCCCCCTCTCTCTTCGTAACGGCCCCCCGCGGCTGAGCCACGGTTCGGACACGGAGCCCCGAACACGGAGTGCCGGGTTTCTGAACGATGGGACTCAGGCGAAGGACGGCCGTGAGACCCTAGATGGGAAAGGCTTGCGGTTCTCCATCCATCCATCAGGAGGAGGAGGAGGAGGAGCGGGGACAGAGAGCCCCCCGCCCCCGCACCCCCCCCCCCCCCCGAGCCTGGGAGACGTCAGACAGACGGGCCGACGCTACACCGACCGCCATTACTCTGCGCTTAGCACTGCACTTAACATAAACGCATACGCACATACACGCGTGTGCGTGTGAGTGAGTGTGTGTGTGGGTGTGTGTGAGTGTGTGTGCGTGCGTGTGTGTCTGTGTGTGTGTGTGTGTGTGTGTGTGTGTGAGTGTGTGTGCATGCGTGTGTGTCTGTGTGTGTGTGTGTGAGGCAGAGAGAGTGCTGGACGTGCTGCAGCAGTGAGATCATGGCTGTAGGAATACTGCTCTGTTTGTGACTGAGTGAGCGAGTGAGCAACTTTGTTTTGAAACATAATATACTGAAAGGGGGGTTAACCGAATGAGTAGAGTGGGGAGACAGGGGTAGATAGAGAGGAGGAGGGAGGAGAGGACTGCCTGCAGAGGTCCCTCTCTTTGCTTCCTTTATCTCATCACTCGTTTCCCCTTCCCCTCCCTCCACACCGCCACCTGCTGGCCCAGTCGCCAGGGCTAGTCCACACCAACCTCTTCAGACCTGCTGCAGCTATGTCCACCGCAACACTGCTTCCTGTGAGTGCTCTGTCTCCACTTCCTGCTTCCTGTGGGCGCTGCATCTCCACTTACTGCTTCTTGTGAGTGCTCCAATTCAACTTCCTGCTTCCTGTGACCATTCCATTTCAATTTCCTACTTCCTGCTTTCTGCAAGTGCTGCATTTTGAATCACCGTCTTGACCTATGAGCACTCAACTTCCTGTGAGCGCTTTTTCCAACCCACTGCTTCCCTTGTGCAGGCGATCTTCAGTCTGATGTCATGGAAAAACTACCATCTAAGCATTCCCCAGTTTAACTGGCTCAATGATTCTCTGTCTCCACCTATGTTCATGCGTAGTGAGTGTTCTGGTGCAAAATGGCTGCCATGCATCAAACAGGTGGTGGTTGAGGTGAACTTCCCTCTGCACTGTGAAGTGCTTTTAGATCATGCAATTTTGTCCATTATTATTATTATTATTATTAGTAGTAGTAGTAGTAGTAGTAGAAGTAGTAGTAGCAGAAGCAGTAGTAGTAGAGGTAGCAATAGCAGCAGTAGTAGTAGCACTAGCAGTAGCGGTAGCAGTTGTCCCAGTAGTAGCAGCAGTATTAGTAGTAGCAGTAGCAGTAGTAGTAGTAGCAGCAGCGACAGCAATAGCAGTAGCAGTAGTAGTAGCAGTAGCAGTAGCAGTAGTAGTAGTAGTAGTAGCGGTAGCGGTAGCAGTAGTAGTAGCAGCAGCGACAGCAGTAGCAGTAGCAGTAGTAGTAGCAGTAGCAGTAGCGGTAGCAGTTGTCCCAGTAGTAGCAGCAGTATTAGTAGTAGCAGTAGCAGTAGTAGTAGTAGTAGTAGTAGCAGCAGCGACAGCAGTAGCAGTAGCAGTAGCAGTAGCAGTAGCGGTAGCGGTAGCGGTAGCAGTAGCAGTAGCAGCAGTAGCAGTAGCAGTAGCAGTAGCAGTAGCAGAAGCAGTAGCAGTAGTAGTAGCAGTAGCAGAAGCAGTAGCAGTAGCAGTAGCAGTAGCAGTAGCAGTAGCAGAAGCAGTAGCAGTAGTAGTAGTAGCAGTAGTAGCGGTAGCAGTAGCAGTAGTAGCGGTAGCGGTAGCGGTAGCAGTAGCAGTAGTACACTGATATCACTCTTAGGTCGACTTTGTTTTATTGGATTTAACCAGGCGGTCTCTCGTCATTAGCAAATTATTTTTTTTTTTCCAAGAGAGGCCTGGTGCAGTTCTGGACTGGCTGTGATCACAGCCAACAGCATGCCATTCCCCCAGAGCGAGAGAGGGGGATAGAGGGAGAGAGAAAGGGGGGGGTGGGGAGAGGGAGGGGGGAAGAGAGCAGGGGCAGAGGGAGAGATAGAGGGAAAGAGAGAGAGAGAGAGAGTAGTGCACACAGCTCTCTTCTCTTCCTCAGTGGACCTCCTGCAGTATCACCTTCCACCCTGCAGCACAGCAGATATAAAGTCTCACCTCCTCCTCTTATTCCCGTTTCTGCGGCTAATTGCTCATATTTATAGCCATTAACATGAGCCGCACAAACCACACTGTGTGGCAGTGTCTGCAGCGGGAATACACCTGGGGAATATCGAAAGGGTCTCGTTTAAAAACGTGGCATTCACATCTGGCAAAGCGCGACGCGGTATAAATACTCCACGCTGTTGTGAAAATGCTTGTTAGTTGCTGAGCAGATCACAAGGGCGATGCCCTTCAGCAAGGCACGGCTACTGAGGTTAACCGACTCTGTGGTCACAATATCCAGCAGCATAAATGGGTAAAATGTAGAGAATTTAATTATGGTACCAGAATATAATAATAATAATAATAATAATAATAATAATAATAGCCCTGCGATAGATTGGCGGCTTGTCCAGGGTGTATTCCTGCCTCTCGCCCAATGCACACTGGGATAGGCTCCAGCACCCCCTGTGGCCCTGCTCAGGATAAGCGGGTATAGATAATGGATGAATGGATGGTTAA
This sequence comes from Anguilla anguilla, assembly GCF_013347855.1. Classification (NCBI taxonomy): domain Eukaryota; kingdom Metazoa; phylum Chordata; class Actinopteri; order Anguilliformes; family Anguillidae; genus Anguilla; species Anguilla anguilla. The sequence goes on from NC_049217.1 coordinate 16,770,880, forward strand.
TGATGATGATGATGAAGATAATAATAATAATAACAATAGTAATTATTATTATTACAAGAAGAACTAGAATCATAATGTAATGGCAATCATAAAGGAAGATCGAACTGAGACTGATGTCAGTAAGCTGGACTTGGCTCCTCAGTGACAACACCGGCACTGATGTCATTAATCCACTCCTCAGAGGGGTGCCCTGGCCAATCAGAGATGAGAGAGGCGCCATTGTCAGACGCCATTGGTATTCTGCAGCCCTGTGAGTCAAAGACAGGCGCGTTTCCATCTCACTGGCCCCTTTCACAGGGCGAGCGCTTTATGCTTACTGAAGGCCAAGTTTGTTGGGGGGGGGGGGGGGGGCATAGATGACCCCCGCGCTCATAGTTCGGTAATGGGCTCGGCTGCAAGGGTGCCAGAACGCTGGGGGGGGGGGGGGGGGGGGGGTGGGCAGACTGGGGGTGCCGACGCCCCTTCCCTCGTCTGGGACACCGAGGAGCCGGGGCATCCACTCACAGGCCTGGCATTCCCCCCCCCACCCCCTGCCCGTCGCCACGAGCACCCCTGTGTCAGCAGGGCTTGGGTTTCAACAGGGAAGTGTTGGCACCAGGCTACGGTCTCTCTCTGCCCCCCCCAGGAGTGCAAAGCGGGGGGCGGGGGTGGTTGGGGTGCGGCAAAACCACAGCGGCAGGCTGGGGCCAAACACTTGGGGGCGTCCTCCGCCCCCCCCCCCCCCTCCACCCACCCGTTTCCCTGGGTTACCTCTCCGAGCTCCATTCCAGAGCACGGGCTAGTTTCTGCGTCCGTCACTGGAAAAAATGCAGGTGGCCAAGGAATTCCGCAATTTAACAAAAAACTTTGCCCACGTCGCCCAGAGAGCCATATTCCAGTCTGCAATTATAACCTTCTTAGGCACTGCTGTGTTCCTTCTTCTGTCCTCGCGTATTTATGGATTTTGAAAGCAAAAGTGGAACCATTATTAACCTTTAGAGATGCTGAAAGCTTATTTCAAAACCTTCCAATCAATACGAGATTAGTAAAGCACTGGTATTGCGAACAATTTTTTTTCCCCCTTAATTTACTGACTGGAAAGTATGGATAAATAGATCATTTTTTACGTTCATTAAAGCAAACTCGTAAGTGTGTGAGACATAACAATTTAGGTTTTACTGTGGGGGGGGGGGGGGGCACCAAATAACTGGTAATTACATCCTGAAGGTCAGCCCAGTTTCAACAGAGGCCTACAGGAACCCAGTCTCAGTTTCCACAGGCTGTGGTCACAGTGAAGAGGGAGCTGCTTCATTTGACTCCACATGAGTATAATATCACGTTTCTCCAGCAAATGCTGGCAACCCACCGTTGTTCTTTACAGTTAGCTACATAGCAAGCACTATTCTGCTTGCTTGTAACTTGACCCGTTAAAAAGACACAGTGAAGGATTTAAAGATTTAGGAAATCAATCAACGGACAAAATCTATTGACTTATAACTTATAACTTAAGGCAATCCATGTCTTTGTTGGCCAGCAAGCTGTTTCAGGTCTCTGAAAAGTAAACCGTGTTCTAGCCTAACGTTCTTGCACAGAACTGAGAACCTTAGCTAGAATAGCGTTAGCTTGGAATAGAAGTAGCGAGCCAGCCAGCTAAACTGCATCCACTCTCCACCCTTTCACTAATTTATAGGTCAATAGCTTTTACCCATAGCTCCTTATGAAACGTTAATTAAATTAGCAGGCACCCTTGTCCAGAGTGACTTATAATATGAGAGAAGCATGAGTGCATTCATCTGATTTATAAGTGTAATGGTGCCAGACCCAGCTAACAACATTCCCAGACCAGTAAGTGAGCACACTAGTGCATATAATAACTGTCCTAAGCAGAGTCAGCACAAATCATAAACACAGACAGGCTGCATCCATTACAATCCTAAAAAAAGAGAAACATAGAGACAAGTAGAGAAGGTAGGAGGGCAACGGGGTAGGGATGGGAGGAGAACAAAGGTGTACCTCCCAGTTTCATAGAAACCTGAAGTACCTGTGATTGTACATGTTAGCCTAGCCCAGCCTAAACTGTAAAACTGCGCACGCAGAAATGAGATCTCTGGTTCGTTCGCCGTGACGAACGACGCAGTGAAATTTTCCTTCCTTTAACCGAGCTTAGAGGCTCGGCGGCGGGCCGCTGACTGAGGGCGATTCGCTCGCCTGCGAAGAGCGAGGTTTCCGTCCGAACGCCCGCGAAAGGCTGGCGGCTACCGCGACCCCAACTGACCGACGGAGAGGAAGAGGAGGAGAACGCGAGCCGCTAAAACGCTGTGACCAAGATACTTAACCTGCATTGCTCCAGTATCTATCCAGCTGTATGGATACAAATGTAAGTCGCTCTGGATAAGAGCGTCTGCTAAATGCCTGCAATGTAATGTCAAAGAGACTGGATTTTTTTCTTAGACCTTTTTTGAATTTATTGATATCTGTCGGGATGTAATGGAAATTGAACCAAACGTGAACAACAGTGTTCTCACGACACACGCACCGTTAATGAACCCACCTCTGCTGTGACTCCCGCTTGACAGCAGAGAGGGAAAAAACGTCTTTCCTGCCACCCGCCCCGGGCCACAGATGCTAATCAGCTAATGGATAACCGTAAGAAGCCGTGCGCAGACCCTTGTCGATCATGCGAACACATTACAAAAGAAAATCACAGAAGACAGAGGGGAAAGCAGGACGCGGAGGGCTGAGGGAGACAAACGTTCTTCCCCCCTTTGAGGGACACGCCTGGCAGAGCGGAGAGGGCCGCGGTGACCTGTGAGTCACTGTTTCCAGCGCTCCCGCACGCGGATCACCAGCGGCTACGCGGAACGACAGCCCCTCCCCGACCCCCACCCCCACCCCCACCAACCCACCCCCACACACCACAAGAGGCCCCTAACTGCCTCTTCTTAGACTCAGCACCAGAGAGATAGACAGACACACGGATGGACGAACGGACGGACAGACAGACTGACGGAGACAGATGGACGGACGGACAGACTGACGAAGACAGATGGACGGACGGACTGACAAACGGACGGACGGACCTCACTCCGAGCAAAATCCGAAAATCGCCAACGCGATCGTAAACTTCGGGAAAGCGCAGAACTTTTTGCCCATCCCCCCCCCCCCCCATCACTCTTTTCTCTGCCACATATTTAGCAGATGCTCTTATCCGGAGCGGTTTGCTGAGTGCACATTAACCAGCACGCTTGTGCAATTCAGACATTGAAAAAACGCTGCCGGATCACCGACGGGGAGACGTGCGTCACGAACGAGAGTAACGAGCGAGAGTAACGAGCGAGAGTAACGAACGAGAGTAACGAGCGAGTTCCCCAGTCCTGCTGCACTCGGCGAAGCTAGAGCGTAGCGTAGCCAGCGCGTCTAGGCTGAGGCTCGAGAGAGAGAGAGAGAGAGAGAGAGAGAGAGAGAGAGAGAGAGAGAGAGAGAGAGAGTGAAAGAGTGAGAGAGAGAGTGAGAGAGAGAGAGAGAGAGATAGGGAGAGAGAGAGTGAGAGAGTGAGAGAGTGAGAGAGAGTCAGACGGTTCGCCGTGTTGCGTGAAGGCCAAATGCTCTTGTTGTTTTTTATTTTGAGCGCGATGGGTGTTCCGTTCTGGCCCCTCTGGTGAATTTAAGAGGGAGTGTGGGTGTGGAGCGAATACTGACATATGAAAAAGCCTCCGGGTCTTTTTCTAATTTTTAATTTTTTTTTAACTCACGGCCTCCCGAGCAGGCAGCATAGACTCAGAGAGGACAAGGGGGGGCGGGGGGGGGGATAGGTGTGCCCTGCTACCCGGCATGACAGAGGAACTGTGTCTGCTCCTCCAAACCCCCGCCCCCTCTACCACACACCCTGACCCCCCCCCCCCCTCCGGCCCCCACACACTCCCTGTCATCCACTCCCCTGACCTGAGAGGCTGAGCAGACTGCAGCATGCCGGCTGTTTGTCACTAAATGAAGGCCTGCATTCTGCTGGGCCTGGGCATGGGGGTCTGCCAGCCCTCCTGCCCATGGGGGTCTGCCAGCCCTCCTGCCCAATGAATCCCATTTTATTAAGAACTGAATAGGGCTGTTCGGATACGCTCAGCTATAAAACGCTATTCTAAAAGTAAAATTAGACATATTATACATCGATAGAAATGTATTGTGTCACTCATTGGATCAATTAATTGTCGATCAAACCAGATTGTACTACACAGGACGCACGCGCACGCGCAAAAATACACATACGCACGCAAACATATAAACGCTCACACACACACAAGCACGCTCACACACAAATGTACACACATGCACGCACACAAACATACACATGCACACTCACACATACACACGCACTCAAACATACACACGCACATTCACACACACATACACGCACACGCACAAACATACACAAACACACACACACACACACACAAATACACACGCACGCATGCACACACACACGTACTTCAAGCTGAAAGTGTGAATAAGAAAAATTGAGTTTCAGCCAGCTCGGATATATTCTAAAACATGTCCATATGTTCCCAAAATAGAACAAAGCAAAAATGCGCACCAGCCCTCCCCTTTTCCAGCTGAGGCTGCAAGAATCCAGGCTAGGTTTGCCGGGTTTGTTTTTAATCTGGTTCTGACAGCTAATCGAGCCGCAGCTCAGTATCCTTCTGTAAACACGTCCTGAGCAAAGGAGCCCGGAGCCTTGGCTGCATTGGTGGGGGTGGTGGGGGTAGGGGGGGTGGGTGGGGGGAGGTCTTCATTTTGCAGTCTTGTGGATAATGTCAAGGCCCCCTGTCTGCAGTGTATTTTGGCAAATAGCAGACAGTCTATAAATATGAGAGGCGCTCAGAGGCCGACCCACACCCCACTGTTGTGGCACCGTCTCCAAGATGGCCGCCTTCGGGGACCTCACGTCCTCTCTCGTCCTCCCTCTCTCGTCCTTGTTTTCTGAGCCTGTGGCTTTCGTTTCAGCCATCTGAGCCCCGGAGTCTGCTCTCACAGCGCAAGAGGCTTCCATACGCTACACCCCTGCCTGAGCTAATGCGCTGCTTACACACAGCTAACAGCTAACAGCTAATGCACTGCTTACACACAGCTAACAGCTAACAGCTAATGCGCTGCTTACACACAGCTAACAGTTAACAGCTAATGCGCTGCTTACACACAACTAACAGCTAATGCGCTGCTTACACACAGCTAACAGCTAACAGCTAATGCGCTGCTTACACACAGCTAACAGTTAACAGCTAATGCGCTGCTTACACACAACTAACAGCTAATGCGCTGCTTACACACAGCTAACAGCTAATGCGCTGCTTACACACAGCTAACAGTTAACAGCTAATGCGCTGCTTACACACAGCTAACAGTTAACAGCTAATGCGCTGCTTACACACAACTAACAGCTAATGCGCTGCTTACACACAGCTAACAGCTAATGCGCTGCTTACACACAACCAACAGCTAACAGCTAATGCGCTGCTTACACACAGCTAACAGCTAATGCGCTGCTTACACACAGCTAACAGCTAACAGCAGCTTACACACAGCCAACAGCTAACAGCTAACAGCAGCTTACACACAGGTAACAGCTAACAGCAGCTTACAGTGCCGTGAAAGATTTTGCCCCCCTTTCTTATCAGAGTGAATTAGTCACCACAAAGTTTCTACAAGCACACAATGCCACGATCAAAGAAAATTCCAGAAGAGATTAGAAAAAAAGTTGTTGAAATATATCTTTTTGGTAAGGGTAACAAAGTCATTTCTAAGGCTATGGGACTTAACCACAGTGAGAGCCATTATCTCTAAATGGAGAACACTTGGAACAGTGGTTAATCTACCCAGGAGTGGCTAGCTGGCCTGGCAACATTTCTCCAAGGGTGCAGCGAGAGCTCATCCAGGAAGTCACAAAAGATCCCAGAAGAACTTCCAAAGAACTGCAGGCCACTTGCAACTGGCTATTATGGAAGGAACCCTGAATTCTACTCTGTACCAGGAAATTTTTGAGGAGGATGGTCATCTGTCCATGAGCTGAAGCTGAAGTGAATCTGGGTTATGTAGCAAGACAATGATCCAAAACACAAAAGCAAGTCCACATTTGAATGGCTGAAATGAAACAAAACTAAAGTTTTGGAGTGGCCAAGTCAAAGTCCTGACCAGAACCCAACAGAGATGCTATGGCAGGACATACCAATTTGTCAAATTAAAGCAGTTCTGCAAAGAGTTGGCTAAAACTCCTCCACAGCGATGTGAAAGACAGATGTCAAATTATAAGAAGTGTTTAATTGCAGTTATTGCTGCTAAATATGGTCCAACCAGTTATTAAGTTATTAAGATGCCAATTACTTTTTCACATGGTGATACGGAGGTTTGATCATTTTTGTCATTAAATAAATGAATTAATAATTTCACATACTGCTTACACACGTATGTGGTATTCACATGGTAATTATATTTTTGTTCACCTGCTCGGTCTTTGTTGCGTTTATTGTTTCAACAGACACCCCCCATTATTTGTTATCTTAGTTTTTCTATTTTTGTCGCTATAGGCGTAAGGAATCTAACAGCATAGGCCACTCTAATGTTTTCCCCCATGTATAGCCTGCAGGATGAATATTGTCCGATGATCCACGAGCACCGCTGGTATTTCATGAGGTCCATCTGTGTTCCTTTTTCAGTTGGCTGCCACGCTGTCTAATATGCTTATTATCAGCTCGAGACAGCCAGCTCATATTTGCGATTTTTTTACTATTTTCAGAATAAACTTCATTCAAAATATGTCACTCTTGGGTTCTCTGTGAGATTCCTGAGTGCAACACTCACACAATACTCACACACAGAGCAGGGTGGAGTAGAGAGGAACAGGGTGTAGCAGGGTGATGGAAGGAGATGGGTGTAGCAGGGTGGAGTAGAGAGGAACAGGGTGGAGAGGGGGATAGGGTGTAGCAGGGTGATGGAGGGGGATGGGGTGTAGCAGGGTGGAGTAGAAAGGAACAGGGTGTAGCAGGGTGGAGAGGGGAATGGGGTGTAGTAGGGTGGTGGAGAGAGGGGGATGGGGTGTAGTAGGGTGGTGGAGAGGGATGGGGTGTAGCAGGGTGGAGTAGAGAGGAACAGGGTGTAGCAGGGTGGAGAGGGGGATGGGGTGTAGTAGGGTGGTGGAGAGGGATGGGGTGTAGCAGGGTGGAGTAGAGAGGAACAGGGTGTAGCAGGGTGGTGGAGGGGGATGGGGTGTAGTAGGGTGGAGTAGAGAGGGGGATGGGGTGTAGTAGGGTGGTGGAGAGGGGAACAGGGTGAAGCATGATGGTGGAGAGAGATGGGGTGTAGCAGGGTGGAGTAGAGAAGAACAGGGTGTAGCAGGGTGGAGAGGGGGGATGGGGTGTAGCAGGGTGGAGTAGAGAGGAACAGGGTGAAGCATGATGGTGGAGGGAGATGGGGTGTAGCAGGGTGGAGAGGGAGATGGGGTATAGTAGAGTGGTGGAGGGGGATGGGGTGTAGTAGGGTGGAGGGAGTGGCAGTCCATCTCCAGGGATAAGATGCAGTTTGATACAGGGCGCTGAGGAGGCCGTGAGAAGGACTGCCTGGCAGGCGGCTCGGTCGGCACGCCGCCAACATCTGGGTCTGATATCACTTAGCGAGCGCGCTCAGTGTGCGATCACACCGCGAGAGGCCGCCTAAATCACCGAACGCCAGGGCCGCAGCGGACCCAGCAGGCACAGCACAGCGCAGAGCGATCAAAACAGCAGCCCCCTCCTCACACCCCCAGCCCCCAACTCCTCACACCCCCCAGCCCCCCAACTCCTCACACCCCCCAGCCCCCCAGCCCCCTCCTCCTCACACCCCCCAGCCCCCCAACTCCTCACACCCCCCAGCCCCCCAGCCCCCTCCTCCTCACTTTCTCCCCCCAGCCCCCTCCTCCTCACTTCCCCCCCCCAGCCCCCTCCTCCTCACTTCCCCCCCCCAGCCCCCACCTCCTCACTTCCCCCCCCCCCCCCCCCAGACCTGGAAAGAACCCGCGTCTCAGAGATTAGGCGCCGCTCAGCGCTTTTGCAGAAAAAAAAAACACGGCGAGAGGCTTCCGCTGTCTCGGCACGCCAGCCGCGAACTGCAGACAGGAGGAGGAAGAAGAAGATGAACACGAAGAAGAAGAAGAAGAAGTAGTAGTAGTAGTAGTACACACTGAAAGCCCCTGAAGTCAAGTATATTAATCACTTTGGAGAAAGAAATATTTTGTGGTCATGTTGACAAGGAAGTTCATGAATGCTAGCTAGCTAGACAACACAAAACTAGTATCGCGATTAACTACAAGATGGGTAATCCTGAGCTCACTGCCTGCGCTGATTGTCATTGGCTCTGATGTTTACAGTCCATTAAAGCAGCATTAGAAAGCATGCTAGGGCCGAGACACAGGATGAACCAGAGATTTCTGTCGCTGAAGGGCTGACCATTTGAATACTTCTGGTCACAATTTCACAGAGCCATAGTTCATCCAAATGAACCCTGGTCAAAATGTAAAAACAAAAAAGGATTTGTGGGGGAAAATTCACAGCTACCGAAAGAAAATATCCCATTTGCTTTCACTCATGCCTTCCTATTGAAGTGAGCAGGTTTCCAGCTTGGCTTCCAGGCTCAAGCAACCTTGACCCTCAGCCACAACCGACTGCACTGTCATAGCCCTAAGATCCACTGGGCTAACCCCCTCAGTATGTTAGTCCTGGTCATGTAGATTTTAGAGTTTTCCCTGGCTGTACACGTAGTTCATCAACACCTCCGATCTTCACCGTGAAAACAGTACACGGGCAACCCTACACCCAACACCTTCGGGGAGAAGGTGTTTGTCCCCTAAAACCCGAAAAACACCACTCAAGTGCAACGAACAGCGGCTCTAGACGTGAACTGGACTGAACAGGCACACAAGCCGAGGTCACCTCCTGGTTACTGAAAGGAGGTCCCTGGCACTCTGTTGGATCTGGGTGTGTCACGTGTCTGCTCGTAACTGTGGCTCAATAAGCGACCCCCGCTGTCGATCGGCTGTGCTCTTCTCTACGGGAGGCTCATGCAGAGACCGCCAACTTCCCCTTAAGGAGGGATCTGGCACGAAACCCCCCCAAGGACCTCAACGCCCCCATCCTCCGTAACCATGCCAACCGAGCGGCGGGTTAAATAGAGAGCTATTCTTGCCGAAGGCCCCAGGCTCCAGGGGATTAAAGAAATACGTTTTTTTTTTTAGTTCTTTAGATTAAAAAAAATACCTATTGTGACTACATGTCCTTGTGGGGAAAAAAATGATCGACCTTGCATTTTGACCGCATTGGAACCATTGATTTACGCTTAAACGTGTGGCTGAAAGTCCTTCCCTGACCCTCCCTATGTGTGAGACAGTGAAGGTCCTTCCCTGACCCTCCCTATGTGTGAGACAGTGAAGGTCCTTCCCTGACCCTCCCTATGTGTGAGACAGTGAAGGTCCTTCCCTGACCCCCCCATGTGTGAGACAGTGAAGGTTCTTCCCTGACCCTCCCTATGTGTGAGACAGTGAAGGTTCTTCCCTGACCCCCCCATGTGTGAGACAGGGAAGGTCCTTCCCTGACCCCCCCATGTGTGAGACAGGGAAGGTCCTTCCCTGACCCCCCCATGTGTGAGACAGTGAAGGTTCTTCCCTGACCCCCCCATGTGTGAGACAGTGAAGGTTCTTCCCTGACCCCCCCATGTGTGAGACAGTGAAGGTCCTTCCCTGACCCCCCCATGTGTGAGACAGGGAAGGTCCTTCCCTGACCCCCCCATGTGTGAGACAGGGAAGGCTCCTCCATGCTCCGGCGCATGTGTTCCCAGCAGAGCATGACAGACAATGCAAATAAATGCACTGACAGATAATGCCTGCACATCCACAGCTAGGAAACCACACGAAATATCAGAAAGTGTCAGAGCGTCAATAAAAGGACGAGCGCTTGGACTTTAACCTCTGCAACAGGAAAACCACTGCTTATTAAACCAAGTGCCCGAGCGGACAGTCAGCGTGGTGGGTGGAGCGCGATAACAGCAGGAGAAAGTTCTGGAAGCACCCAGCTGGACAGAGAGAGCCGCCTGTCACCCACACCTCCACAGCATTTACCACCCAATTTAGCTTTATCTAGCAGATCGCTGCCTAGCTCCTCAGCTGTGAACAGGGACTTCGCTGCACTGTGAAATCCTGCCCAACGCTCTGTCGGGGGGGAAAAAAGATTAACGGTTTCGAGTTAAGATGAAAGAGAGAGAGCACGTGTAATGTATGTGTAAATTTTGGTAAAATGAAACTGAGTTACTCGGGTATGTGGAGAAAACCTCACGCGAGTGTGTGTGTGTGTGGGGGGGGGGGGGGTAACCTCACCCAGCTCTAGTAGAGAGGGGAGGCCAGGCGTCACGCTGTGCTTTTCTACACCTTTAATGGTGCTTGAAATGGCGGAAAGTGCTCTGGTGAGAAGAGTTTTCAGCGGAGTGGGCCTGCTGGCTCCTGTCAGCACCTGCGTCAAAACCGGCCGCCGCCCCCCCGCCACCGCCCGCCGTCAGAAAGCCTCCGCCCTCCCGCGTAGAGCCCGGACCGGCGCTCCAGGGTCCCTCTGCACCCCCTGTTCATACCCCACCCTTCAGCCGCACGACCACACCGCAACTTCTAATGACACCGTAACGCTCTCTAACTGGATCTGTGCGTGTGGGAAGAGAGTGACTGATCCCGGGATCTTTCAGATGGTATAGAAAGAGGTGTGCAGATCTGGGGACTGTACAGCTGCTACAGTCCCACAGAGAAGTTAATCAAGGGCTTGGATTTACAGAATGAGCTGTTTCAGAGATACTGCAGGGAGATACAGACTGAGCTGGTGATGTAGGCTGGGCTGGTGATGTAGACTGAGCTGGTGATGTAGACTGGGCTGGTGATGTAGACTGGGCTGGTGATGTAGACTGGGCTGGTGATGTAGACTGGGCTGGTGATGGAGACTGGGCTGGTGATGTAGACCGAGCTGGTGATGGAGACCGAGCTGGTGATGTAGACTGAGCTGGTGATGTAGGCTGGGCTGGTGATGGAGACTGAGCTGGTGATGTAGACTGGGCTGGTGATGGAGACTGAGCTGGTGATGTAGACTGGGCTGGTGATGTAGACTGAGCTGGTGGTGTAGACTGAGCTGGTGATGTAGGCTGGGCTGGTTATGTAGGCTGGGTTGGTGATGTAGACTGAGCTGGTGATGTAGACTGGGCTGGTGATGTAGGCTGAGATGGTGATGTAGACTGGGCTAGTGATGGAGACTGGGCTGGTGATGTAGACTGCGCTGGTGATGTAGGCTGAGATGGTGATGTAGATTGGGCTGGTGATGTAGACTGAGCTGGTGATGTAGGCTGGGCTGGTGATGTAGACTGGGCTGGTGATGTAGACTGCGCTGGTGATGGAGACAAAGCTGGTGATGTAGACTGGGATGTATCAGAGACACTGAGAGCAGGAACAGTATGAGACAGTGTGGATGGTGAGGTGCTGTCCACTCATCTGAATTCAGTGATGAGTCTTCCCTAGTGACTCTAATGAACAGAACAGTTCAGCACACAAGATAAAAAACACAAGATAACATGGGCCCCTGTGGAGGAAAGTAGCTAGGCAAGACAGAGTGAAAGAACAAAAGAAAGAATGAAAGAAAGATAGAAAAAACTAAAAATGATTACTATCTTCTCGTTAAAATCAGCGAGAAATAGTATTTTTATTCATTCATTATTAAGTGGAATCATTCACATAAGAGAGAGAAAAGCCGTTTGACACAGCGACTGGGAGAGATGGAGTGAAGAAGTGGAGAGGGACAGAGGGACGGAGGGAGGGAAGGAAGGGAGGAAGGAAGGAAGGAAGGGGGCAGAATGGCTAGCTGCTCTCATTAGCGCTTTTCTGCTCCCGGGCTCAGTAATCCCCAAAACGGGGCGCGCTCCAAAGAGCTGCCAGCTCTCCTCCGTCCGCGGGAAGAATAGAGGGATGAATGCGAGCGAAAGAGGGGAGGGTCGCCGCGCCGGAGAGAGAAGCCTCCATCTAAATACTTAATGAGGGCCGTTTCGCTTAGTTACCATCGGCAACCGACGCGCCAACAGAAAAAATTCCCCGGCCATTATGAGCGTGTGGGTGCGTGGGTACGCACGTTCGCAGAATTTTTCTTTTCGGGGAATTCTCTCCCCCCCCCACCCCCCCCCCCACCCCCTCTTGAGCAGTCAGGTATTGGGGGAGCTTGGGAAAGGGGTTCAACTTCGCCCCTTTTGTCCAAAGTTCTTTTTTTTTTTTTTTTTCCCTAATTGATGCGGTCCTCAGCTGGCTATCGCCGTGGAGACGGACGAGGAGATAGAGAGAGAGAGAGGGAGAGGAAGGAAAACAAAGGAAAGGAATGGAGGAAAAGACCCGGGGGACGGGAACGGGGGGGGGGGCACATTTGGTAGTGGGAGGGGCGTCGGTGTGGCCCCGCCTACAGGTCACATCGCAATACCTGCTTGTACGCCACCTCTCCAGTACGTCTCTCACATTGAGTAATATTAATAATCAGAAACTTAATTTATCGTTAAAAAAAATGAATGCGGTATACTTATTCATACAAACACCCACAAACAAATGTGTCACGTAAATGAATGCATCCCACATGAAATGGGGCTGGCTGCTGAGTCTAAATTCGGCAGAGCTTCCAGCGCTGTCCTCTAATGAGGCGACGCGCTCGCGGTGACGATTCGGTGAGGTCATTTGAGCGAGTGTTGTTTTTCTAGCCCGTGGGTGATTGGGGTGGGGTGAGGGGGGGGTGACGGCTCCCCCACGGAAGCCGCGCTTCCGCTCGCCGCTCTCCTCGCCGGGCGGATGACGCGCATCCGCGTATCCGGCTCGTCGCGGGGCTGAGTCACCGCGGCGACCGGGGCGATGGCGGCCACCCCGGCCGGGGCTGTCACGCGGCCCGCGGGGCGCACACCGCCGCTAACAGCGTCATCGCGGCGCTGCTAACTGAGGACACGGCGCTAGGCAGCGCTGGGCTGGAGAGCGCCAGCCGGCCCGCGCTGTCTCCCGCTGTCTTGGGTCGCCATCTGGTGGCTGGCACTGGGAACTGCAGGCACTTGGATTTCCATCAGTGGAGATGTGGTAAAGCCAAAAATTATCAAATTTTTCCCCAACCCCTGTGCGTTTCTGAAGTGTGGTTCTCTCTCACTCTGCCGAAAGGAGACAGGAGCAGTGTCCTCCCAACCCCCTAATTTTTCCTTTTTCTCTGCTTTTCATTTTGCTTCTTCAATAAACACGTTTGTAACCGATCCCATTCTGTGTCTGACTCCTTTATGTTATGGCCTTTTTGAGCCACCGGGGGCCTATCCAGGATCGGTAAGTGTTAGGTCCCTCTCATTTTAGGATTGACCTTTTATTGTCCTGTTTTGTGGTGTGCTTGTTCAGTTTTCTAACCTCCTTAAGTTTGTAGTGAATTGTATTTTGTTCTGAGTAATCCTGGTAGGTAGGTGCTGAGAGGGTCATCTGATCAAATTTTCTAGATTTTCCATCATCCCACTAATTTATTATTTAGCCGTTTTATTTTGAGGTAACCCTAGATGGGGACTTAAGTCCCTGGTGGGGGTACGCACTTTAGGGCTTTTGGTCCTAGTCTTGTAAGTCAAAGGTTTCTGAGTTAAGTGTTTAAAGTGACCACATACCTGGCGAACCCCAGTGAAGACCAGGAGGCACTAGTAAAGTTTTTGGGTAGGCAGTCTGGAACCAGGGTGCTCTCTGTGTTAGAGTTGGCACTTAAGATCTTTCTCACCATTGGTAGTAAATTTGCGAGCCACATTACACGTCACCTATGTTCGTCAGCTAACAACGAACATAGGTGACTAGCTAGTGAGGGAGACAGAGATATATGGAGAGACTGCTAGCCAGCTAATGAGAGGGATAGAGAGGACGGATAGACGTTTATGATTTCACATTGGATAATTTCCCATTGATTAACACGTTCGGAATGTGAACAACACACTTGCAGATGCAAGTTACAATCAGTCGCTGCTGCTGCCGTAGGCAGAGACCGTCAGCAAAGCGCGTTCAATCCGAACAAATATTAGTTTTCAATTAGAATTCCTGCCAGCTAACGCACGTATTTCAGCATTGAACATAATGTTAATTCTTGTAAGATATTGACACTTAAAACATTATAACTGATTCTCTTATCTGTTCAAAATATGTTATTTTGAGTGAAGAAAATGTGTTTTTGTGGTGTAGATTATGTGTTCAAAATATTATCCAAAATTTGGAGAGGTTTTTGGACATGCAATTTGGAGAGGTTTTGGGACATCTCTGGAAAACTATTGCAAAATTTCACTGCTTTTAGTTAAGTACACAATTTTTTTTGCAGTTGTGGGGAATAGGCTGGGGGAGAAATTTATAATTTTAGTTTTGAGTAGCAGTTTTTTGTATTGTGGTGCTCCTAAGCGAGTTATTTTGTGTTGGTAACGCCTATCTCTTGTATCTAGATACTTGAGGGCTGCAGGGGTGAAGGATTACTTAGAAAGTTATTTTCTAGACGTTTGGGACTTTAGATGGAAAGCAATCTTCTTGGTGCTACTTTTAGTGGATTGCTTTCCGGTTCCAGTAGTAGACTTTTTTGGAAATTGTTTTGTGGAAAGGTAATCCTTTAGTGCCACTTTTGGCAGGTTAGTACTTGGAGTGCTACATGTGTAAGTGTTTTTTTGTAGTTTTAGTTGAGAGAGCATTCAGTGTATGCTGCTACTGTAGTGAATGTAGCGATGCGCTATTGTTCGTGAAGGACACGTCTTGCTGTGGCTAGCTATTGTGTGTGTGCATGTGTGTGTGTGTGTGTTTGTGTACGTGTGTGTAATGCTTGGGCATCTTAATGGTCACTTTTTGGGAGTTTAGTGATGACTGGTTTGGAAGCAGCAGACGCCGTTGTTGTACCGTAGGGTAGTTCTGGTCCTTTCTGGTGCTTTTATATTTTAAATATACTAGTGCTTTTCAATCTATCATATGAGAACCTTTTGACCTTTGGGTCAGCTTTGGGTTCTAGTCAAATGTTTTGGAAAAGGTTTTGCGGGTGTGCCTTTACACATTGTCAGCTTTCAGTCATATTTTGTCTGAGGAAATGTGGCTGTTGGCTTTGAACGATTTGTCTGTGGCTCTGAGCAATTGGTCTGTGGCTCTGGGCAATTGGTCTGTGGCTCTGGGCCATTGGTCTGTGGCTCAGAGCAGATTGGTCTGTGGCTCTGAGCGATTGGTCTGTGGCTCTGAGCAAATTGGTCTGTGGTTCAGAGCGATCGGTCAGTGGCTCTGACCAGGCCGCATTGTGCTCAATACCTATCGACTGTCCTCATAAGAGTGGGAGCGCTGGAGCAATAAGACCTGCAGAGATTGAATGTTTTTCAATATCTAATCCGCCAGCACCGAGAGAGCCACGGCAGAGCGGACGCTCCCAGCTGTAAATCTGGCCTCTCCGCTCCTGCAGCAGGTCGCTTGTCACTGTCGCTGTCAGCAGACTGACAGAGATGAACAAGTTTAATTTCCCCCTCGGGGAAAAGGACGGAGAGCGGGCGAGGGTGCAGACCAAACACAGACGCTGGTCCGTACCGCACCCTGCAGAAACGAAGCGCCGAGCTCCGCCCACCCTCTGATGTCATACCGCCCCGCACTTCCTGCAGGACGGGGCGGAGTTCACCGTCTACAGCCTGGAAATGAGCTAGCTTTGTTTTTACAGAGATATAAAAATTTGAAGCATTGTCCTATTGCATTTGATCATAATATTGTGTATCACATGGTAGTGTAATGGGGTAAAAAAGAGGAGGAAAAAGAGGAAGGGAGTGAGGGAGGGAGGCAAACAGAGGGAGAGAGGGAGGGAATAAGAGAGAGGAGACTGAAGGCAGCAGTTCATTAAGCAGCTGAATCCAGCAGTATGGTACTACCACTGTAAGCCATTCACAGGAGACTAGTTAGCTCTTAGCGAACCTGCTGTTACTCTGCTATAGCCTGCAGGCTACAGCTTGTGAGCTCTGTATTTTTAATCGATTGGCTTTTCTGTTATCTGTTATCGCTTATAATCAAATTTAAAAAGTATTGAGCGGTGGGAGGAGGGAGGGAGGAAGGGAAGGAGGCAGATAGAGAGAGGGAGTGAGGGAGGCAGACAGAGAGAGGGAGCGAGGGAGGCAGACAGAGAGAGGGAGGGAAGGAGGCAGACAGAGGGAGGGAGGGAAGGAGGGGACAGAAGGAGGGAGGGAAGGAGGGGACAGAGGGAGGGAGGGAAGGAGGGGAGAGAAGGATGGAGGGAAGGAGGGGACAGAGGGAGGAAGAGAAGGAGGGGACAGAGGGAGGGAGGGAAGGAGGGGACAGAAAGAGGGAGGGAAGGAGGCAGACAGAGGGAGGGAGGGAAGGAGGCAGATAGAAAGAGGGAGTGAGGGAGGCAGACAGAGAGAGGGAGGGAAGGAGGCAGACAGAGGGAGGGAGGGGACAGAAGGATGGAGGGAAGGAGGCAAACAGAAGGAGGGAGGGAAGGAGGGGACAGTAGGAGGGAGGGAAGGAGGCAGACAGAGAGAGGGAGTGAGGGAGGCAAACAGAAGGAGGGAGGGAAGGAGGGGACAGAAGGAGGGAGGGAAGGAGGGGACAGAGGGAGGGAAGGAAGGAGGGGACAGTAGGAGCACAGAGGTAGCAGCTCATTAAGCAGATGAATCCAGCAGGTAGTATCAGGACAGCAGATGCTATTTTATCAGACAGACGGTCTTTCATTTTTCCTCCATTAACTGACCTGTTTTTAAAACTTGCATTCAACCCAAAGATCACATTTAAAAATATAAAAATAAAAGTCTGAGTGAGATAAAACGAGTGTTTTTCCATCGTAAGGACCAGGGAAGAATTGCCTATTCAAATGTGAAAATTTTATTCAAGTAATGTAATAACCCCCAAAAGTTCCTTTCAGGCATTTTAGTCTGGTCACATTGTACTGCACGGACTGCAAACTAATGCATTCCACACACTCTCTCTTTCTCTTTCTCTAAATTTCAATTTCAAAGTGCCTTATTGGCATCACATATATAGGCACTTGTGTTGCCAAGGCTGAGGTTCCAAAATACAATATATACAATATAAAGATATAGATTATGAATTGGGTATTCTTAAAAAAACCCAAGTTCTCACTCTCTCTCACTCTCTCTCTGTCTCTCACACACACACGTGCACACACACACACACACACACAAGCACACTCTCTGTCGCAGTAAGAATAATGACTCAGCGGAGGACATTAAACTTTATGAGCAGTCCCAGCGGAGGCGTTCAGCTTTTTTTAATTAACTGCTTTCCACGGGCACAACCTTGCTGTAAATATCGGGGGGAGATTCGGGTGCCCTGAGAATTAAAACAGCATGACCTTTGACCTTAGTAGACCCAAAGGAACTAGTGACTGAAGAAGAACCGCACATTATGTTCCATGCAGGGTTAATAGCTGCATAGTTATAGTTATTATACAATATTTAGCTCTTAGCGAACCAGCTGTCACTCAGCTATAGCCTGCAAGCTACAGCTTGGGAGCTCTGGATTTTAAATCCATTGGCTTTTCAGGAATGCACTGATATGAACGTACACATTAACAAATCCATTAGTTTTCATTTATAATCAAACAGATGAAGTACAGAGAGGTGCCATTGGTTTCCCAACCCGCCTCTGATGCTGTAAACTGCTCGCTCACAAAGGCTAGACGCTAGGAAAGCTAGGAGACTGAACGCAGGCGGCTAAGCTAATGTAAACGACGCTATTGGCCAACGAACGATGACATTCCACCGGCCGAACGTGAGACAGGCACCCGTGAAGGGATTTGGGTTAAGTGATCATCGGAGGGGACAAATCGGGCATTTCCCGTTCTTGCGAGCGACGCGTTCGCCGCCAAAGGTGCTTTGGTACGCCCCGTCCTGATGCCGGACTTCGCCCGCGGTCTCGTCGATCGGTCCCCACGGCATTCTCGTCAGCGCCCCCCTCTAATCGAATCAGAGACACACGGGCGCTTTTGGGACCTTCGGGGCCAGGTGTAACGTTAAAACAGACGCTCTTATCCAGAGTAACAGATTGTGTTTATTTTGTATATACACTCCGACGCCGCACAGTTACTTCTGTTATGCATATAAACAGCCGCATTAACAGAAGCAATTCGGGATTAGCACCGTTAGTCAAGGGTACGATGGCAATGCCCCACCAGGGAACTGAACCTGTTCCTAATTCAATTACGAGCCCAGCTCCCCTACCATCTGACTGCGACACGACAGGAGGGAATGTTTACCGAAAAGCATGAAAACAGACCCCACCAGACTCTAACACGGGGCTTCCCAATCCTGTTCCCGGGAGGTCTACCTTCCTGTGGGTTTTCACTACAACCCAAAAAAAGCACGCCTCACTCAACAGCCAGAGATCTCACTGAGCTGCTAATGAGTAGAATCAGGTGCGCCGAATTAGGGTTGAAATGATAACCTACAGGACGGTAGATCTCCAGGAACAGGATTAGGCACCCCTGCTCCAACACAGCTGCACAGAATTATGCCTCAAGATTAAGACTTAAATGTTGTTGAATCACTGAATTTAAGTTGAATATCATTTGCTAGTCTTCCTTCCAGGACTAATTCATGGATACATTCTTCTGTAGGGTACTGTAGGCCAGCTGTTGGTTAGTCCTGCAGCCTTCTGAAAACAGAGCTGAAGATGGGAGTGTGGAGAACATCCTTAATTGTACCTGACGCAGTAGTAAACATCCACACTTCAGAGGCCTTGTGAAATGTTTCTGGGAAAAAACCACTCATCACCACTGTCACATATTGGGTGTTGATAAGACAGCCAATCAGCAGTAAGGTTGTACAGCTTCCATATGATCATGTGATGTGTTTTTGTCAATCACATTAAAGCTGCAAGGTCTTGCTGCTGATTGGCTATCTTATCAACACCCAATAGGAAACGGTGACGTTTCCATCCCCGGAAGCATTTCATACGACCTCTGAAGTTTGGATGTTTACTACCTGATGTACACTAGGCAACACACTACATGGTGGCAATGATCATTGTTGTATTTCATTCACAAATACACACACTCACAGACACACAGTCACACCTACTCACAAACACACACACACAACACTCGCTTACACACACACACACACAAACTCACACACACACACTCACAGACACACACAAACTCACACAAACACACACTCACACACACACACACACACTTGCACACGCACTCTCACACACACACACACACTTGCACATGCACGCACACACACACGCACTCTCACACACACACATACACACACACACACAGAACAAGGAAAAGAACAGACCTCAGGCAGATCTCAAGATTCAGGGCAGGCACTAAAGATATCTATTTTGTGCAATATTTTTTGAGAACAAGCCCACATGGACCGGCTAAAGTGAGCTCCAAATCCAGAGAAAAAGTGGGAGGCTTTGCCATGAAAGAGGAGAAAAGAGGCGAAGTGCAATATAGCTGAAACCTGGGCACTGCCTGAAAGGGAATTACTCAGGAATGAAATGAGAGATAACAGCTTTACTGCAGAGAGAGGGGGACAGCTGCTCTGGTCCAGCACTCTCAGGAACACCGGCGAAGACACTCGCCACAATCGTAAAACACGACTGCGACACGGAAACATGACAAAATATCGCCCGCGTACGTCCGCGAACACCGAGATAAGCATAATTATAGTTCCCCCAAAACGCTATCGGTAGCAATTTAAAATTATTGAAGCCTGAAATCAATTTTATGAACCACAAGGCATGTTTGAATGTGCCAAGCACGAACTAAGCCAATTGCCCCCCAACCACATTATTTACATTTATGTGAAGCAGTGCATTGATTACAATGCAGTGTTTGTGTTCATTCAATTTTGAATAATTAAATTCACAAAATTTATTGAAATTCAATTCATTCACAGAGCTTAGCAAGAGTAAGACATTTTGCAATTTGTATACTGAATTTAAATTCACTTCATGAATTGACTGTTTTCAGTCAGTAACCTTGATTAAAAATACGACGATTAATTCAAAAAATTTGTTTTGGCATCTGTTTTCAGATCACCAACTGCCACTGACCCCCATCCCTGTTAACATGGGCAGATCATTAACAAATGTATAATTGGTGAAGGCAATAGCCATTATCTAATACATTTCACTACAGTATAGAATGACAGTAATAAAAGCCTATTTCAGATTGTTTAATGCTTTCTTAATGCACCAGCTACTGTTATTTTCTTCCCTAACTAACAAGAGTAGGAGGTTAACAGTCCTATTTACGAACATCATGTAACGCACATGACTGTTTTTCAAATGCTTTGCAACTACATAATTTAATGGTTTGTTCATGTCAATTAAAGCATTAGTTTATGTTAATTAATTTGTCCTTTTAATAAGCTTCCTGTGACTGATGACCAATCCGCCCGCATGCTTCTCTCAGGAACTGTTTTCTGACAGAAGCACATGAAAAGCCTATTAAAAATGAATGAATAAATTTATGAATGAATGAATCATTGCATTTATATAGCACTTTTCTGAACCCTCAAAGTACTGTACAGTGCTGAGTCACCTCACCCATCACCAATGTGTAGCACCCACCCGGGTGATGCACGGCAGCCATTTTGTGCCACGTTTCGCCGATACACACGGACCCCCCCAGTCGCCGCGGAGACTGTCACTCAACACAGCGCCCCGCCTGAACCGCGGCGTTAAGCGGAGAGTAATTACCGATCACAAACCTCTTTAACCGAACAGCGGCTGCCCCCGGGGAGACAGACAGACAGGCCTTTGTGCTTTAATGAGCAGCAGTTAAGAACCCAACACGAGCCAAAAATACGGCGCTTCCGTTTTGCCCTTTCCAAATACCTCGTTTAAATAAAATTATACGAAAACACAATATCAGCAAAGACGCATAGTATTATTAGTCTTTTTTAGAAGTAATGGGAAATGTTAGTGTGTCTAGCATTTTGAGTAAAGAAACATGAACGTTAAACTTATCGTATCATAAAAAGCGTTCACATACATTGCATTTATTTAGCAGATGCTTTTATCCAAAGCGACTTACAAAAGTGCATTTCATGGTATTTGGACAACTACAAAACAGAGGTTCAATGAGGTACAATGCTAATTTCGTACAGCTATTTACGCAAGATCTGGCAGCTTTCAACTCATCCCAAATCAACCGGCGCGACCCCAAAAGCAGTGATGTCATGCTTCCTGCTCGTGACTCTGTGAGGTGTGATGTCATCAGAATCATGTTACTGATGAGCTCAGTGCAGACTGAGGACCAGGTGGAAGGGAATGACTGAAGAACCAGTCCTGTAGGAAAGAGTGGCAGCTGCTTGCCACTGAACAGCTGGCTGTCTTCTGCCCCCACCCCCCAGCATGCAGCCACCGGCCATAACTAAAACTGAAATAGTGCTTTTTGGGCAGGAACATGAAGTGAGAAAGAGGGCTCTGGAAGGTTCTGTGTCCCCTCACATGTCTGTACATCACCCCTCCCCCCCTGACCCCCGCCCCCCCCCCCCCAAATCCCAGCTCGTTTCACAACGCGGCTCCAGGCCACAGCGGGGGTCCTCATCCCAGAAAGAGCCGCAAGGTGGCTGGCTTTTCATCTTCACCAAAAATTCAGCAGCCACTTCAGACCCAATGACCAGGTCTATGTGAGTTAATTGTGAAGTCGACAGCTTGAATAGGTCGGGTTATGTGCTGAATAACAACGATAACAGCAGACCTTGGAGGTCTCCAGGACCAGGGTCGGGAATCCTTGGCCATAGAGACCGGTATTACGCGACTTAGATATACTTCCAGTCAGGGGAGAAATTTGGAAGCTGCTGACGGCCTTGTGATTGAGTGGACAGTAAAATACACAAAAAATACACAAAAATGTACAAAGTACCCCCCCCCCCCCCAACATATATTTTATATCTATTAACCACAATAGAAATGGTGGAGGTGTAGTTTGCTTTGCAGGTGGTACGGTAGTGCAGGCAAATAAAGGGCAAATGAGCCATATTACATATTGAATACACACATGCGAGTGCATATTCTACACATGTACTCGAAACAGCGCCCGCCCCAGCCGGGTGACCCCCCCGAGTGTGACCCCCTGTTCCTGCCGGGGGGGCCCCCTACCCACTGCCCTCCCCGGGGCTCCTACAGAGAGGAGGGCAGGTTGGACCCAGAATCCCCGTATGGAGCTGGGCCGCTCTCTTTCCTCCGTCCCGCTCTGGGGGATCTCGGACCCAAATGTGAGCAGAAATGCAATTTGGGATTTGGCGAAGACGAGGCACGCGGGAGCACTTCCAGGGAACAAGTCTTCGCCCAAAGCTACAGCGGGCGGCTGAGACTCCGCGACCCGAAATTAAGGTTCAGTACCGAGGCTGAACTCGGGATAATTCACTTCCAGGCGCCTCAAGCCGGACTTTGAGAACAGAAACTCTGAAACTCTCGCCTGAGGCTATTTCAGACCGGTTTCAAGTTCCAATGTCAATCTTCCTAGAACTTCCATTTTATCCCAATCTCTCTGAACTTGAGCTCACACAGAATCCAGCCCCTAGGAGCTCAGAGATTGGCTTTCATTTTCAGGTTTATCCAGCCCAGGTTCAGATCTGTTTTACTCTCCCAATGGCATGACATATATCTTATACAACACGAACGGCCAACATAGCAAACAGTCAAACCCAAAAACCAACATCCCTGTTGAAACTCAACGACATCGCTACAGATGCACGTAATGTGGTTGCCCGTGTCGTGTATAAAGGCGAAGTCTGTCACACAAACCGCCTTTGTCAGTGCTGGATAGGCCTCGTTCAGGTTTTTGTTTCCTTTCTTTTGAAGGAGGACAGTTTCGCTGTCGTAGGAGAGCACTGGGACGCACGGACGAGAGGGCGTGGGGTTCAGCCAGACAGAGCGTGCTGGACGCGCCCGGAGACAGGCCAGCAGCTCCGCGTCGCTACGCGTCGTTCTCTCAGAATCGACCTTCAGCAGGACCCCGCCGCTCTGACGTCACAGGACGGCAGCTCTGTAAATTCCGAGCGCGCGCTTTCCGCGAAACGGGGGTGGGGAGAGGGAGCGGGAGGCCGAGAGGACTCGCAATCGAGCGTCGATGACGGCCACTCAAATCTTCCACAAACGGCGGCTCGAATTTTCCGTAATGGCGACAGGGTTGCAGGCGCCGTGACGCACCTGCGGG
>NC_049217.1:16796595-16821595 GCF_013347855.1 Anguilla anguilla
TATATAGATTAGCTAGGCTACTATCTATTGTGCTATAAAAATATCAAGTGGCAGATGTCAACATTGACAGGCAATGTTCTACATTTTGATTCCATATTATGCAGTTTTATTATAATTTTTATAAACTTGGTTCAGGTGGCACAGTGGTGCAGTGACCTCACAACTAGAGTTCCCTGTGTCCGTGTGGGTTTGTGTCAGGTACTCTGGTTTCCTCCCACAGCCCAAAATCAGGCTTATTTTTGACAGACAGACTCAAATTTTGCCTAGTAGTATGAATGTGTGAGTGGATTGTGTGTAGGCAATGAGATGGATTGTCGACCTGTCCAGAGTGTACTCCTGCCTCTCGCCCACTGCATGCTGGGATTGCCCCCACCCCCCACTTTGAACTTGAAAGACAGAGAGGGAGAGGAATAAGGAGAAATTCTGCAGGGTTGTGAACAGGATGAGAGGAGAACAGAGGCATGAGAGTCAGAGAAAGGAAGGGCACGAAAATAAGAGAAATGGGTGCAGAGGGGTCACAAGCAGTGAGGAGGGTAGAGAGGGATTGTGAGAAATAAAAGTTAAATCACGGAGCAATGGAGCATGAAAGAGAGATGGCGTAGGAGAGGAGGAGCTGAGTCCAAGAAGGGAAGGGTTTTGGGGATGTGGACACCGGAGAGACCAGAGTAGCAGCCAGGGGTTCCCAAGATGTAGACCCACTCAATGAAAAGGGAACTTGTACTCATTACTGTGTTTATAATGCACATGTGTACATTACTGTGTTTATAATGCACACGTTTACATTACTGTGTTTATAATGCACACGTTTACATTACTGTGTTTATAATGCACAGATTTACATTATTGTGCTTATAATGCACATGTTTACATTACTGTGTTTATAATGCACAGATTTACATTATTGTGCTTATAATGCACATGTTTACATTGCTGCATCTGCACAATCATAAAAATAATGGCATGGTGTCGAGATGAACAAAACGCTTTGATACTGTCCCCGTAGAGGTCACGTCAGTTTCTTAATCAAAGCAGAAAGAGTCACATGACTTCTCCATGAGTTTTTTTAAAAAAGCAGGAAAAAGAAAAGGAAGTTGCAGTGAACACCTGGGGTGGAAATGAGCCCTTTCGCTTCAAAAATAGCGGGGTTGCGAAATCAGCGACTTTCACTCCGACAGAAATGTCACATGGAGGCCATGGTTGCCACGCAACAAAAGTAAGCCATAGACTTGAATCTTTTCATCTGGAAAGGAGACGGGATAGGACCAGGCCTAAAAATGGAAACTAAACCGCCTTCTCCGCTGGGTGAAGGTGACCAGCGAGGGCATGAAAGGTGAGGGAGGGCATCCATCTGACGTGCCTGCAGCGTTACTGCATGGATATAAAAAAACTGCTACATCATTTGTGTGGAAAAAGCCCCCTGACCACAACTGGTGAATTTTATCAGTGAATGAACAAGCTTCTGAGTGACAGTAATGACTGTAAGTCAACAATCTCCACTAGGCCCCCAGTAAATATTCAGCTGCTAATGTATAATTTGCAAGAAGATAAATAGCAATGTAAAAAAAATTTTTTTTTAAACCTGCAACCTATTTGAATTTGACAAAACAAGGAGAGAAAAAAACAAAACCGGACATGGAGGATCCAACGCATTCGCTGACTGCAGCCCAGGCGGTTAGTTAAGGAGCGTGAGACACTGGGGTCGTCCGGCTCGACCGAAAGGTACAGCTGTGTATCATCTGCATAGCTGTGGAAATCGACATTGTGTTCTATATCCCCCAAGGGGAGCATATACAATGAAGAAAGCAGGGGACCAAGATGGCTTCCATGGGCAACACCAAAACGTAAATCACATCTCCTTGACACATGATCTCCAAGGTTAACACAAAATGTCCTCCCTGTAATGTATGTTCTAGAACAGCTAAGAGCTGTTCCGGAAAGGCTGATCCGTGAGAACATCGCGGTCAGTCGCATCAAACGCTGCGCCGTTGGCATAACCATTGGCTATACCGGGTAACAGGAAGGAATGTTTCACGGACAGAATGTCAAACACAAAATAAAGTATTTGAGTGACGGGGTGCAACAGTGCAGTCCATTTCATTTGGAAAGTTTACAACGAATCCACACGGGCACAATAAGCAACAATGGACCAGTATTTACTGTCAAAAAACGTGGGGTGTATGCTCTGTCAGAAAATGTGTGACAGAAATGTTGGGAATATTTCCAAAAGACTTTCCACAGAGTGCTGACTTGCACGTAAGTAAAGATGGTCACAGGAGAGTCAACAGACGGCACAGAGAGATATGTTTCTTATGTTTTATTTGTTCTTTAGGAAAATGACCTCAGATAAAAATGCATTCTTATCGACACTGCATACCCTAATGCTGTCAGTCACAGAAATTTCCCAAAGGTTTAAAAAAAGTATGGGAGCAGTCAAAAGCACTATCAAGCATTTTCAGAGCAAAGGGCCACTCTACTTGGGGCTTCTAAGGAGCCAGGATCAGGCTCAACCATAAAACTAGACAACACTGCCACTGGATTTCAGGATTACAAATTACTTAATTAATTACTTAATTAATTAGTTCCTTACAAATAATTGGCACACAAACAAGGGACTCCACTCAGGTAGTTCTGGGACCGAGATTATTAAAAGTTTGTTCTGAATATTGCACAGATGGAAAAAAGATTTGCCTTTTCCAAGCCAACTCCATTGATGCAGAAAAACGCATCTCTTCAAGTTCACACTAAACACCACGAAAGATTGAAAAATGAGACTATTAAACAACCGATCATGCTCAAATTTAAACACAAAACCATGCATTTCTATCTCATTCCAATTAATTTGTTTTAGCCTTTCGTTTGTAAAAAGTTCACACCGCTGAAACTGTTCCACTGCTATGTTTAGTCTTATTTAACAATTTTTTGCAGGCAATGCATTTCAATTTTTATGATCACTTCCCATTGCCTCAAAAAAGAGTCATTGTCAAACACTATAAAACTGCCTGCTTCGTGTCTGTGGTTCTGTGCACTGAAAGCAGCCCGTGGCCGCGTGGGAACATGGTGTCAGTCATCGTTTGGACTTAATTAGAGCCAATTCGTGTAGATTACAGGGAAGGGGAAATGTGATAATTGACTGACGAGATCCTATCGACGTCTTGCTGAGGGACCGCTGAATTTCGGGTGAGAAAACGGCTCTGGATGTCCCTTCCTAGGGTACAAAGCACTGGGTGGGGGGTGGGGGGGTGGGGGCAGTTCACAGATAGGTGCAGTGCCGTGTATCAGTCCTGAAGCGAGATCCCCTCGTCCCACATTCAGGAAGTGAGCAGGGCTAAACCGGCGCTCTTACACAGGAGGAACTCTCCGGTCGATGCTTTACACATCACTCATATCCAGGTTTCTCCTTGCGGTTAATTATCTTTGGTCGTGTTCTCTGCAGTATCAGCAGTAGGAGGGGCTGTTCAGGCAGAAAGCCTCTGTGTGGCTCCGCCCCCCGGAACCTCCACCAGTGAGGTATCAGATGCACCCACATCAAGCAGCTCTCCTCCCATTCAAAGTGTTCATTAGGCCACAGGCTGTATATATATCCCTACTTTTCCCATATTTACAAAAAGAAAAACTAAAAAAATCCTTTTGATGATAATTATATCATTTGTTAAGAATTAGAACTGGGGGTCTGACCTGTAATGGGGATCACTTCTCCATCACTTCTAGTAAGTGAACGCCTGGATGCTGATTCATTTATCAGAATGTTGTTGCTTTCCGGGTACAAGCCATTTTACAAAACAAAACAGGCTCGATATCATAGTTCTTGTTTGTTTTTCATGCATATTTTAAAAGCATGACTTTGATATCTCAGCCCTTGCAGTGCAGTAGAGAGATAAATGGTGGAGATGCTGAGAGGCACCACATAAAGCCACAAACTGCCAAACAGATATGGTGAATAATGAATTACAAATACCCTCAGAGTCTAGCCAGTTTCAGACTATTCCAGAGTTCAGACTAAGTGTAATTTACTTCAAACAAAAGCAGTGTCATTAGAGTATATGGAAAAGAATGTCCACTCTTCCCTGTGAGCTGGTGACTGGGCAGCTCTTTCCGAGCCACTTCATTTGCATGCGTAGCGCGTGATTGGCCCCCTCTGAACGGAATGAGCAGCCAGCTTCTATGATGTCACAGTCACAGACAGCTCAGTCAAAGCACTCAGCCCTGAATGTGGTATATTTGGAGAGGCAGAGTTTTTACTTTGAGGCTAACTTTGAAGCGGGATGAACGGGGCCCTTCTCCTGAGTGTTTGTACAGCAGTACGGCATGTGGTCTTATCAGGGAACTGATAGCTCCACAACAAGCTTCGGTCCAGTGGCCTAGCCAGGAATTAATTTCACGGATTTTCAGGTTCTTTGTGATCAAGTTGCATATAGCTTATGTGTATCTCCAGAAATTCGGGGGGGGGGGAGGTGGAGGGGCGTGTGTGCAATGTGCTCCTGTATGTCTGCTCAGGCAGGGGTCCCGAATCTCTTAGGAACAGACTGGCCTTCGTTCCTGTCAGGCTGACGCAGGCTGAGAGAGCAATGCGGAATAAGCACTCCGTATTTTTTGGCAGAGTTGGGGGATACTGCAGTGACCCCTCAGCCCTGCCTGGGTTCTGCAGATCCAATCCTGCCCCCCCCTTCTTCCCTCCCCTTCCCCTTCCCCTTCCCCTCAGTGCCGCAGAAGGACGTGGAGGCAGAACTGCAGTCCCGCAGGCTGTCGAATGCTCGCAAGGAACATCGGGCTGCACCCCTGGCCCAGTTACGTAGTTCTGCACAAGTCTGCAGGCACCGTGAGCTTCCAGCTGTACATTTAGAGCTGTACCCCATCATCTGAACTGACCAGCTGCTTCCAAAAATATGTGGAAAACCATATATATACATATATATAAAGAAATATAATATTATATTTATATATAACATAACAATGTCGAGAACAGGCCATTCAGCACAACGATGCTCGCCATTTCCCTGACTAAATCAGACATGCTGAATGTGTACCAGCAGCTGGTGCTTCGGAGACATCTCAGAAGCTAGAAGCCATGAGCACGCATTACGCTCTTCTATGGGACGCAGCATTGCCTTTCGCCGAACCTTCAACCCGTGCCGTTTAACGGAGGGCGATGGTAGACCTCCGCTTAGGACGCATGGGTGACGTTTTGGCGACAGGCACGTCCACCAAAGAGCGTGTACACAGCTCGTAATTGGCCCCGTCACGCCTCGGGGAGGTCAAATCGTGATTACGGAGGACGGAGTGCCTCCGCCCGGCTCTGGAGGCGAGGCCGCAGATCGCCCGGAAGGACCGCGGCCAGCGGTGAAATCCGTAAATGATGTCGCCCGCCAAAGGACATCGGCGAGCCGCAGGCCGGCTCAAGGGGGGGGGGGGGGGGGTTTCACTCAATCCGAGCGCTTCCTGGCCTCAGCTCTGAGCCCTCCTCCTCTGCCCCCCCCCCCCCCCCTCGCTGAGCGGCTCTGATGGGCCTGGAGCGTATCCAGCAGGCCGCGGTCTGACCCCGCCCGAGGACGCCCGGTCCTAGTGCCCCGCGGCTCACTGCCGCCGATCACCACCGGCTTCCCCGCCACAGGCGGGGGCCGAGCCCAAGGGCGGCGCGGACCCGTCCCGTCAGTCTCACGTCAAGGCCGGTGAGTCCCCGCTGAAAAACAGCGCCCCCCGGTGGAAAAGTAGGGTCTGGACGGTCTTCTGTATCCGACACCAAATATTCAACCAGGACGCTGATTTTCTATCATGCGAACAGATCGCAAACCTATCCTTGGTCTCCAGGGGGAGCTAATGAACATTCAGCCATGTGAGTAAGGCTGGTAGAGGCGGTCCCTCATGTTGCCATGGTATCCCAACGATTGGTCTTTTTCTTCCCCCAGAAGATCTGTCCCATATACGGGGGCAGATACTCTCAGCCAATGGGGGTCTGTCTGACATTACATCGCACTGTTCAACCAGAGAGTGGGACATCCCAACACAACAGATATTAAAGTCTCATTCACCCCCTATTGACAGTTGCAGAACCCTCCTCATCCCAAGTAGTCCATTCAGGTAGTCCACACCCATAGTTCATATACCTATCCCAGCCTGACCTGACCCCCATGTTATGCATAGTTATGCAAGGTTAGTCATGACATGACAGTGTTAGTGAGGACATGGCAGGGTTAGTCATGACATGTCAGGGGTAGTCATGACATGGCAGGGTTAGTCATGACATGGCAGGGTTAGTCATGACATGGCAGGGTTAGTCATGACATGGTAAGGTTAGTCGGGACATGGCAGTGTTAGTCAGGGTTAGTTGCAATCCGTGGGTAGTACTATAGCAGACAGCTGATCCATGGCTGCCATTTCTGATGAGGAAAGTGGGAAAATGCCGTCGGAGCAGCAGATCAAGGAGCGGGGCCCTGGAACATCCATTTCCTCTCAGAAAGCAAGTTTATGATTGGATTCATTTCTGAGCTCGAGTAAACAACATAGCTTCTCATTGGTCAGCCGCATGATGTATTGTATTATCGTCCTAATGTTGTAGCTTGTACTTCCCCCTAGTTCGACATAGCATAGCTTAGGTCAGAATAATGTTCACTGTGTGAACTGGACTGTGTTCTTGGCTATGAATAACTGTACAAAATGAGTATTGTACCTTATCGAGTGTTTCGTAGTTGTTCCAATGATCATGATATGCACTTTTGTACAACGCTTTGAATAAACGTATCTGCTAAATAAATTTAATGTAATAATGGAGCGCTACAGGAAACAGACTTGCTGTTGCATTTCTGGTGAGTACATGTTCCAAGCAAGGCACAGAGCCTTAAAATATGCACATATTTTTGCAATAACCTTGGATAATTTCACCTAGTTGGGTATTAAACCAATTTATTCAAAGATCTGTAAATCAGATATAAAATCCTCTAAATCTGATGTAAATTATACATTTACTACCTTAAAAATAGAGAACACGTTGCATATTAAAATACCCTCACCCTAGTTTCTTTAGAAAATATTCCCTATCACCAGCGTCAGCCAAACAGCATCTTAACAGCATCAGCCAAACAGATTCATTAACTGAAAAGATAAACTCTGGATCTCAAATCTGCTATTTGTTCTGCTTGGAAAAACAGGCCATTAAAAATATACTGTGGCTCATAGTGGATTTCATCAAGGCAGTGAGCATTTTTCTTTTCTTGGCAACGCTGTACGAATCTGATATCAAAGCCTGAGGGGAATTTCAGAGTGTGAAAATGGACACCTCGAAAGGCTGAGAGACTGAGCATATGTCTGACACAAATTACACAGCATTTCAGTACAGGCAGCAAAACATTTCAGCACAGGCAGCACAGCATTTCAGCACAGGCAGCACAGCATTTCAGCACAGGCAGCAAAACATTTCAGCACAGGCAGCACAGTATTTCAGCACAGTGAGCACAACACTTCAGCACAGACAGCACAGCATTTCAGCACAGACAGCACAGCATTTCAGCACAGGCAGCACAGCATTTCAGCACTGACAGCACAGCATTTCCGCACAGGGAGCAAAGCATTTCAGCACAGGCAGCACAGCATTTCAGCACAGTAAGCACAGCATTTCAGCACAGGGAGCAAAGCATTTCAGCACAGGCAGCACATCATTTCAGCACAGTAAGCACAGCATTTCAAGCCAGCTGGCAGATATCACTAAGAACCGTCTGTAATTCCCCAGCTGGTGGCATGTGAGGTTTGCATAGAGAGCAGGCAGGAGAACAGCAGGTTTGCCTATAAAGGCTACACTTACAGGTGCTTAGTGTGTTTAATGTGTCCCTTATGCCACTGGAGATTAGTCACTCAGCGGTTTCTGTCATTCATTTCATTCTTAAATATGAGCAGCTGCAGTGGCAAGAAATGAATTGGACCATAGCGTACTGAAGTAAGCTGGCTAGCTTGCTCAAATCTAGTCCTCAAATTTAGCAGCTCAGTCAGCTGTCAGTACCTTGCATCAAGCAATCAATCTAGACAACTTGACTGCCTGACCTTGTAAACCAAAATGAAATGGCATGTGCCGGCTAAAGCTCTGACTGACATCTAATCATTTACATGTGAGCAGGAGGAAATCAGAGAAAATGGGGTCGCTGGTGGTGCATCCTGTTAACACACTGTGTCAGTATAAGAGTGAATCCCACAGACTGGTCTCTGTCAAGGCCCTGTATCAGAGTAAGGGTGAACCCCACAGTCTGGTCTCTGTTAAGGCACTGTATCAGTGTACGGGTGAACCCCGCAGTCTGGTATCTGTTAAGGCACTGTTCTAGTGCATGGATGGGCTCTATGGTCTGAATAATGAAAGGAGGGCAGCTTGTCCCGCTCTACTTTCCTAATGAAGCTACAGGAACGCTTGCATATGATCAATTGCCTCAGCAGGGAAGCCAATGGCCAGCAGTAATCCCAATGGGATTTGTGTGTTAGTTATACAATGCCAGTTTCACTGTCCTCAATATCAGCACTTCACACTAGTTAATATATTTACACCTCACTTCAAGCTAGCTAATAAACTTACATCGTTTACACTGTGTGAGAAATACACAATTCTCTGTAAAGGAAGTGTCATTTTGAGCCTTATGGTTACCTTGCTCAGTTCTATGTGAGCGAGTAGCACTCATACGACAGGGAGAGCAGCTGCCCTCTTTTATCGCCGAAAAAGTGAAGCGAGAGTAACGGGTGTAGGCGGTGTCAGAAACGATGTCCCAGGACCAGTAGCAGATCGAGCGGTGGGTGAGAGCCATTAAACTGAAGGACAAATGGTAAAAATAGCCCTCTCAAAAGCGCACGGTATAAACCAACACATGCATGCTGTGTGCTTTTCATTGTGTGCTGTGATTGGCTGTAATCTTTACTATTGTGCTACTGAAAACACGATAGAATGACATGCATACAGGTGACTGGAAACCTGGTTATAGTTTATGTTATTAGCCCTCCTTACCTGTTGGGGGCAGCGCAGGGAGACCGGTGCCAAGAGGGGGTTTGAATCGAAAAGGGGCGTGCGCTTGACTGCCATCCACCAGGTCCGAGCGATTCATCCTATTGGCCATGGGGGACTGAGGGATGCTGGGAAGGGTGCGAGACTTGGCCAGGAGGGGTCTCTGAAGCTTCTTTTCCAAGGACCTATGCGTTTGGCAGAGAAATAATCAACCAATCAGATCAGGGACTTTAAAATTATACATGAGTGACCCAAAAATATGATTGTGTTCCACAAAGGGTAAGAATTTTTATCAACAACTACAAAAAAAACATAGTTTTCATCTATGTACAGTAAAACACAAAAGTATTGGAACAGTGACACAATTATTAGTCATTTTGGCTCTGTACTCCAGCACATTGTATTGGAAATAATGCAATCGATATGACCTTAAAGTTCTGCAGGAATTCCAGCCCTTTCTATTCAGTGCACAGATGTAGCTAAAGCAGATCAATTCAGCGCCAAACCAAAATAATTACATAGCATATTCATTAATGTACTTAATGGTAAATGGACTGCATTTATATAGCGCTTTTATCCAAAGCGCTTTACAATTGATGCTTCTCATTCGCCAGAGCAGTTAGGGGTTAGGTGTCTTGCTCAATGACACTTTGACACGCCCAGGCCAGGGTTTGAACCGGCAAACCTCTGACTGCCCAACAATCGTTCTTACCTCCTGAGCCATATCGCCCCATAATCTAAATACATGAGTTGTCCTCACTGAAATTTGGTCTGAACAGCGACAAATACAAACATAAATTCTCCATCTAGAATCAACTCCAGACCTTTTGTTAGCTTTCCTGTGCATGACATAATGATGCAAAGACGCACAAGAAACAGCTGAGCAGCCAAATTGTCCCATTACTTTAGCTTCCCTAAAATGGGGGAAATGTGTATGAAAACGGCTCTAATTCCTACACAGATCACCCAATATTGATCTAATGGAGTACAGAGACAAAACAACAAAAATGTGTTTACTGTTCCAAACTTTTTCATTTAACTGTACATGTCCCACAGGACCCATTACATAAAATGCCTGGATCCATTTTGTCCTATAATTCCAATGCATTACAGGCATTTAATAGATGCTCTTAGCCAGCGTCTATTATACATATTCACTTCACTTCATAATATTGTGCTCCTTATGTTTTTGGAACCCTGATGAAGGCTGTTTGAGGCCACAACGAATAGCATAGGTCCAGCACGTTTTAATTTATCTTTCCATGTTTAAATAATCATTTAACTTCACCATTAAGAGTACCTTGGCCTCCTCCTTGTTTGCCATCTTTACTTTTTCTCAATATTGACTGGCAAACTAAACCCTTTCTGCTGCATTACTCTATCTGCTAGTTGTTGCCAAAAAAAAAAAAAAAAAACACACACAGCAAAATGTCAAGGTTCCTCTAAACGTCAAGGTCCTCTTAATAATCACTCAGTCTTTTTTAGTGAAACAACCCAAATGCTTTAGCCAGGAAAATCTGCTAAAGTCAGCAGGAAACACGATGGCTACTCCGGAGATTTTCAGACAAAACGAGCCCTTTCTTTCACCTAGCGCCTTTCCACTCACCGTGCCTTGCCTCCTAAACCGTTAACGGGTCAATGCGTAGTGCGCAGAGAGGTGTTTTCATCAAATCGCTCTCAGTCAATACTGTAGAAAAAGACCGCAGAAGCCGCGGCAGGGGAAACCTGGCCAGCTGGCCTTGCGAGACGCTCGATCTCAGGAAATCAGCACCGTCATTCTTCTCAAATACCGCGTGTGTCCGGAGGGGAGAGTCACCGTTTCTGTTCGGCCAAGCTTTGCTGCCAACACTTCACATTTAATACGCGTTTTACTTCGCTTTTACAAATCCTGGAATCGATGCACATACACCAGCGACAAGGGCTGTTAGACCCATTGTTGTTTTCTCACATTTTAGTATAGAAGAGGAACACGAAAAATAAACCTGCAAGGACTAAGTGGAAAGCAGCATTTGAGAGAAAAGTATTTGCCATCTTAAAGGTACCATGAAAAGTGTAATGTGGGAGCTCGTCATTTATGACTTGATATGTGGTTACCTGATTTCACATCTGTGACTTAAAGATTTCCCCAGCATGCAAAGGCACATTTTATTTGTTTGATTTTACTAAATATGTATGCTAACATATATACACACACATGTATGTCCAACTTGATAGGGATCCATTGCTTTTCTGTGACGTCAACCAGCGTCATATTGCCTTCAAAGTGCGTCCCAAATTCGTTGTTTTTTGAAGTTTCTTTTTCGTTAGGTCACTACCTCTGGAGGGAGCAGTGCCTTCCTGTTTCCGACACTTCCTGTTTCAGACCTCCAACTCTCATGTTGGCGTTCACATAAATTTTTATAATCTTGCTGTTTATAAATTAGAAAAAATAAATACAAATGTTTATCTTTAGCCTAAATTAACACTAAATGCAAGAAAAAAGTTATTATACAAGGTCTTTAACTGGCAGCTCAACTGAGTTTTTCTCACATCCAAACATAGTTTTCAAAATGTATTTCTGCATTTATTTGTTAATCATGGTTTTTATTTATTTACTTATTGCCTTCGTACATATTTAGCAATACACAAATGCATGAATTTAAAATTTTGATTTGGATGTGAGAAAAGGTAAACAGCTCGGCTGAGCTGGCGGTTAAAGGGTTTTAATATCCTAACAGCTTTTAGAGGAACAGGGCCTGTATCCAGTGTTAGATGGAGTACACATCTATTGCGGAAGACACACAAAGTCTTACTCAACAGCAGTAGATGGACTGCCTGGGCGAAATAAGAGGCCACAGCAGTGTCCCTGAGACCAGTCCACCAATCAAAGGTGCACAGCCCCAGGTGGGGAAAGTGAGAAAGGTCATCAGTGAGGTCATCAATGAGGGCATTAAATGACTCCTCCTTCCTGGGTGAAATACGGAATCCTCTGAGTCATTCCAATGTACATTCTACCTGCTTTTCTCAGCTGACTGAGGTGTCAATAGATAATGGATTGGCCCAATGTGTAATGGATGGTTCAGTGTGCAATGGATGATTCAATGTGTAATGGATGGTCCAATGTGTAATTAATGGTTCAATGTGTAATGGATGGTCCAATGCGTAATGGATGGTCCAATGTGTAATGAATGGTTCAATGTGTAACGGAAGACCATGATTTCCCAAGAGAGAGTTTAGAAATTACGGCGAAATATTAATATTTGTGTATTTATACATTTAGAAAAAAATGAATAAAAAAGAAAAAAAAAACTTAACGGTAGAAATGCAGATAAATACCATAAATC
The DNA here is from genome assembly GCF_013347855.1 of Anguilla anguilla. NCBI lineage: Eukaryota > Metazoa > Chordata > Actinopteri > Anguilliformes > Anguillidae > Anguilla > Anguilla anguilla. The sequence goes on from NC_049217.1 coordinate 16,808,887, forward strand.
ATACTTTGCCCTTTTTGCTGCTGATTTTTGTAATAAATTACAACTCTGTCTGACAACATTGGGCCCTGGAAGCAATCAATATTTGTACTTAACGTTGCCGTCCATATAAATCTGAGTGTTGATAGATGCTAGGTCAGAATTTATGATGATAAAAAATGTGTGTGTGTGTGTGTGTGTGTGTGTGTGTGTTAGATTCCCACCAAGAAGTTAATGCCTTACATGTGGGTATTTGCATAACAGCTGTTAAATTATAAGTCCTTTGACCTTGGAGAGGGAGGAGGTAGACAGAGCAGAGAGAGAAGAGAGAGGGAGAGAGAGAGAGAGAGAGCAGTAGAGAGAGGGAGAGAGACAGAGACAGAGAGAGAGCGAGAGAGATTATCATTCACATTCAAAAAAGCGCATTCAATTTTATTGAACATCTAAAAATGAGTCCAACAAACTCCTTACAATTCATGGCACTCCAAACCCAAGAGCTCAGCCCAGAAAAGTATCCCCTCAGCCAGCTGGTTCTGAACCTCTGTAGACTAACATGAACACACACTAACACAAACCAGCTTCAGATCGGCACTGCTTCACAACAGCCCTTTAGAGTCCCAAAGTGACTAAAAGCCGTCTGTCTGTGAACAAAGGCTCATTAAAAAAGACTTCCAAAATAAGCCTAAGTATAAACACATCAAACGAATCTGCAGCTAAAAGTGAAACTGCCTGTACATCTCCTGTCCTCTATAATCAGAAACCCCGGTCTCATCAAAGCTCTTATAGTTGCATTTGTCATACAAGGACAACATGCTACTACTGGCCACAGAACATGGTGGAAGATACAAATGACAAAACAGGAAACAATCATTATAACTTACATTTGTTAGACTCTGTGTTTTTACAGTTTAATGCATGGCCTAAATAAAACTTAATTAAATAAAAAAATTTCAAAAAATGAAACAGAACTGTTTTACGTAACAGGCACTGTCGCTGAGAGTGTTAAGGCTGAGATACTGTGCATCAAACACAGGCTGCACAGAACCCCTCCTCATAACGACACAGACTACACAGAGCTACACTCATACAGACACAGGCTGCACAGAGACTGTGGTCATACAGACACAGGCTGCACAGAGACTGTGCTCATACAGACACAGGCTGCACAGAGGTTTTGCCCAGGCTGGGTGTGCACCCGTGTTGCTATCCAATATAACAAACATCACAGCACTTTGAGAACAGTGTGAATAGCAGGTAAGTTAGCTCAGCTGAAATTATGCTAATAAAGAGAAAATGATTGTGGCCTTTATTTCAGAACAAACTTGCATATAATTGCACTGCTTGTGCTGAGAGTAATTTGATTAAAGTGTTATTGTAGTGCCCTTTAAAATGAGCAAAATCACAATAAATACCCTCCCACCCCAGCAAGCTCCCAGCAACTAAAACCCCAAACACAGGACCCAGACGGGTGAGGCAGAAGACCGGGAGCACGTACAGGAACGCCTCGCGCCTCTGCAGATTCGGGCACCACCTTGAGCGCCAGCCATAACTGACACCACCGCACAAATCAAGAGCAGAACCTGTTGCTAAGCAACCCAAAAATTCAGAGGGAGAAAAAAAAAAAAAAAAAAAGGAAGACTTTATGGTCCCAGCCACAGCCGCTCCTCTGCGAGAGGAAAGAGCAGTGGAGTGGCGGTGAAGTGCCACCCCGCACCACGTATTCAGCTGCTAAAACCCCACAGACCCGATGCTCTGCATCCAGTTGGAGGTGCGGGTCTCAGCCAGAGCCAAAATGGTGGGAGGTGTGTGTCTCAGCCAGAGCCAAAATGGTGGGAGGCGTGTGTGTGTGTGTGTGTGTGTGTGTGTGTCTCAGCCCGAGCCGAAACGGCGGTCGACTCTCAGCGACTTCTGCTAAACAGAACATCTGAATTGGTGTCGTACAGTTTACGGGCTGCTCTGAACGCAGCGACACGGGGCTCTGCTAAACTCTCTGAGCCTCCCACACAAACCCGCTTCCAGTGAGTCATAAAGGAAGCCCTAATCTGTTTTCTGAGCAGTCACAGTGACCTACTAAATATCCTTGTGAAATTTTTATGAGCGTAAAATACGCCCGAGCAGGCGATAATAATGTAAAAATCCATATCGGCTGTAATGAGGTTAAGCGGCTCTGGAGCGCGCCGGATCGTAATCTGGAGCGGTAGCCCCGTTCGGCGCTTTATTCAGGGCCCACAGACGCAGAACTGGGACTTAAGGAAGGTTCCGGAAGCCTGGCACGGCGCGAACGCTCCCTTCCAGCTCTCTCGTCTGGGTGAGTCTGCGTCTCTGTCCGTGGTGCTGAAATATCTCGGGAAATGCCAGAGACGGTTTTCACCCGGGGGTCAGCGCGGACGCGAGTCCCCGTTCACCTGTTGCATTCTGGGAAACATCTCAGTAGCTGATTCCCGTTGGTCCAGCTCACCCAGACCGTTCACTTCAAAGGAAAGACGTCTCGCGCTGGGCTTGAGCCGTAATGAATGTGCGCCACGTTGATTCGAGTGCAATCAGACCCCATCAGCTGAAGTGGCATAGGCAAGCAGACAGTTTGCATGGGGTCTCTAACCCGCTGCTTATGACGGGGGACGATAATTGCAAGAGCACAAAGAAGAACGTCACGCGGAGCCCCAGTCTACCTTCCAAAGGCTCGCACAAAGAGACAATCAATCCACTTCCAAGCTATAAAGCAGCCAAGTGCTTCTCAAGGGCATCGTATAATTGCAAGCCATTAAGCCCACCTTGGTATCTATTCATCAGCGACTGTCCTGTTTTCAGACAAATAAACTGATGAAGGTATCGTCTGAATTAGCTGACATTTTACAATGGAGCAATTAATCACAAAAATACCAGATAATTGAAAAATTGCATGTCAGTGTGATTTAAAAAAACAGATCACAATTCATTTGGTTGAGCTTTATGTGGAAACTCTTTTTTTTCCAACTGCACACATTCACCGCGGCAATTCCAGTAAAAACTGAATCACAAAAGAACGTGCCTCAGGAACCTGCGTGAAATCGTGCTCTTTTCTAACATATTGTCATTAAACTATTAAAAACGCACATTTTACTCTGGGACAAAGTAACGGATGCCCCTGAATAAAGCGCTGCCCCTGGTGTTTCCAGTAAGGTTCTGTGGACATGAAAGGGGACTATTGATTGGTTCAAAGAGAATTTCCTAATTTCTTTGAATAATTTACTCCTTGTGACCCCCCCAACACCTGATCAGAGCTACAGGTTTAACGCATAAATAAGCGGCACATCCTGCTCTCCCTATATCCCGCAGTCTTTTCCGCTGTACGGTCCTTTTGTTTTGTAGCTTTGAATGCAGAGACTATTTTTAGTGCGCTTTGTTATGTCCCTGCTTAGGACATACAGGTTTAAAATGAAAAGGGAAGCGCGGAAAGACCAACAGCTGGAATATGGAACTTTAGGAATAAACTCACTGACTCGTAAAGCAAAACCGCTCGGTGGTGAAAGTTTTATTTCATTAACAGCCTAACACATGGACCGTGTAGCTCCTGCTGCACCACACTTCCCCAGAGAAATAACATTTTATCTCATTATATGCTAGTCTCTTTACCAATCACAGTGTGGGGTATACCCGCGACCATACTAACGGGTTTACCGTTTTAAAATATAACCACACGCTCAAGGTTCCCGGGACTGCGGGCTATCGAGCGAGGGGGAGGGGCCCGTCCCTCGAGAGACATTTCAAAACGGTGTCACCCAGAACTCGTTTTAATTCCTCCGAGCGACCAAAAGACTTATTGGCGCAAAATCGATGCGGGTGACTCGCAAAGGCTTTGCAAGCCCTTGACTAATGTCGTGATGACAGTCTAGTGCCCCGGGGCTTTTCCGCTATATCGCCTACGCCGAGCAGAACAGATGAACTGAAACGCAAACCTGTCGGTCGCTCTCACCAACCTGAACGCCACACGGCGCGCTTACCAAAGAAGCCCCTCTGCCCTCTGTAAACTCAACGAACCGCGTCTAATTCCAGACAAAGCTACGCATGCAGCACTTTAATATTAAATCTACCGCACCATCATTTTACCAATAACATGAGTCATGCGCCATGTTATACAGCATCTGCCAAGGTTACATTTCTATAGCGATATTTCTGGGGAAATGAATCGGTGTCATTGTCATACCTCATTTTATAGCTGAAGGAAAAGGAATGACCGCAAAGAACCAGACATTATCATCCCGGGCTGTGCGGTACATACTAAGCAGTACAGTAAGTAGGACACGCGCACAACCGAACTGTCTAAAGTATTCCATAGGAGACGGGGCGCGGACAGAAGTGTGGCCGTGAATTTTTATGAAGGATCTTCGCGCAGAGGAGAAAAAGGCTCACGGCTCAAACCCTGCCACGCTCCCTCAATGGCCCTCAGTCTTTCTGCTCTTAACTGTCAGGTTTTAGACCTCATAAAACTGCGAGCACCGCGCTGCAGTCTTTCTGTAATGCTACTGCGACGTGATTGCCGGCGGATGTTGAAATCGCATCGAAAGCCGACAGTTTATTAGAATCGGGGATGGGTAGATTACTAGAAAATGACTGTCAGTTGGTCAGTGTTTGATGGTCACACTTAATCTAAAGATGGCAGTTATTTGACTGGTAACAGACCTGTGCATATAATTGGACGGCTATAGACAGACACAGCTGTAGGCAGACTTTTTGGAACAACAATCTAATAATGTAAATATATTTTATTAGTATATCGCAGAGCATAGCCGTGCACATAAATATATATACATACCAATAAGGAATATACTGTATATACATACTCATACTCATTACTCACTATGTTAGATACACCCATTTAGTACTGGGAAGGAGCCCCTTTTGCCTCCAGAACAGCCTCACTTCTACTCAGCATGGATTCAATAACGTGCTGGAAGCATTCATCCCTTAGGGGTATTAGCCCATGCTGACTCGATAGTATCACACAGTTCCTGCAGATTTTTTCCGCCACATATTCATGCTGTGAGCCTCCCGTTCCACCTCAGCCCAAAGGTGCTCTATTGGATCCCCCCCAAGGTCCCTGATTGCTTCGGACACCCCCCCCCCCCCCCCCCCCCCCCTTCCCTCCACTGCACGACTGGTTCATCAGTTGCCCCTGGTTACTTATTGCTTAGGGCCACCTAAATCTTAGAGCTGGCTCTGTTTGTGACTGTTACATTATCCTGTGGGACGTATCCATATGAAAAAGTGTAGACTTGGGCCATTAAGGTATGCACACGGTCAGCAACACTGCTTAAGTATGATGTGCTTCCTCTACGAACCACTCAGTCATTGTCCATCTGCCTCCCTGAAGAAGCACCTCTTCAGACTGTACCAGGACTAACTATCACTACTCTGCAGGGCACTCCCAATCTACAATCGCTCTTAACATCTTTCTAATTTGTTCCTGTAGCACTTTAATGTTACATTTTAATCTCCATCCAGCGCTTACATTGCACTTGTATCGTTATCTTGATGTTGTAGCTTGTTGTCATGCCTCCTGGTCTGACTTACCATTGCTCTCTGACCTAGCCTATGCTTAATGTTTGAACTGGACTTACTGTGTTCATGGCTATGGATAACTGTTACATAATGAGCATTGCACCATATCAGACCTGTGTTTTGTAGTTGCTCCAATGACCTTCAGTATACGCCTATTGTACGTCACTTTGGATAAAGGTGTCTGCCAGATAAATGTAACGTAATGTAAATGGAATTCGAACAATGCTCACTTGATATTAAGGGGCCTAACGTGTTAAGAAAACATTCCCCACACCGTTACAGCACCACCACCAGTCTGTGCCGTGGACACAAGGCTCCATGGATTAATGCTGTTTATGCCCAATTCTGACCCTACCACCCGCATATTGCAGCAAAAATCAACATTCGGTAGACCGGGTGACACTCTTCCAATCTTCAATCATCCGGTTTACATACAAGACCAAGGCACTGAGAGACATACCACCTATAGTGGATAATCTGGCTTTATCCGACGGGAGTTGGTCTTTTAACCTAAAGGTCGCAGGTTTGATTCCCCGGTAGGACACTGCCGTTGTGCCATTGAGCAAGGTACTTAACCTGCTTTGCTCCAGTATATATCCAGCTGTATAATTGGATACAATGTAAGTTGCTAAATGCCTGTAATGTAATGTAATACTTTAGGGACCACGGGCCGGTGGTGGTAGATGACCTAGGGGTACACGTGGGAGTGCAAGGGAAGAGTAATTCAGAGGGGTACAGGCAGGAGGGATCAGGCGCACGAAGAGCTTTGAGCGTGGTGGTTTGAATGTGGAGGTGAGCAGTAATCTGGAGCCCGTGTACAGATATTTCAGTTTTTTTTATTTTTAATAAATTTGCAAACATTTCTGTTTTTGCTTTGTCATTATGGGGTATCGTGTGTAGATTGATGAGAATTAAAAAATCAATTTAATCCATTTTACAATGAGGCTGTAACCTAACGAAACGTGGAAAAAGTGAAGGGGTCTGAGTACTTTCCGAAGGCACTGTGGTTGACAGAGAAGGGGGGTTACGTGAGCAGACTTCTCAGTGCGCGTTAACGCCCTGGCAGTCGGGTTCGGCGCGCGCTGGAGTTCACGGAGAGTTTTAGACGGAGGCGGGTGAACGGTAATCTGAGAGGGGGGGAAACGTAAGCCCATATGACGGTTTCAGCATCAGCGGGGTCGAGTGACGGAGGAGAGGTGAGCGACGTTACGGAGATAATAGAGTTGATGTGAGCTTACAGTAAAAGGGCAGGGCAGAATTTAAAAATAAATTTTAAAAAACTCCAAGGTTTCAGCCGTTTTACAGAGGCTGGGTTTCAGTGCTAGCCTCGGGATTTCTGCCTTGTCGTAATTTAGGAAGGAATCGATTTATGCTAGCAGTTTTTCCCTTTAAAAGGGCAAAACCGTTTTTTCGCTAAAGGCATTACACTGATCTACGGAGCGCTTGAGAGCTGATGTAGGTGGGTTCAAGATGCTTGCTGATGGAGGCAAAGAGAGTTTCTGGCTCGCCCCTGCCCTCGGAAATGCCGGGGGGGCAAATAACGCCGCACGGGCGACATCGGGGGCAGCCCTGAAGTTAGCGTTAGCCCGGGAACGCACCGCGAGGCCAGTTTTCACGCAGGGATGCTCGAGGCAAGTGGTTTTACATTACATTACAGGCATTTAGCTGACGCTCTTATCCAGAGCGACTTACACAACTTCTTTTTTTTACTTAGCATTTTACATTGTATCCATTTATACAGCTGGATATATACTGAAGCAATGCAGGTTAAGTACCTTGCTCGGGGGTACGACGGCAGTGCCCTACCCAGGAATCGAACCTGTGACCTTTCGGTTACAAGCCAAGTTCCTTGCCCATTGTTTTAGAGTCGTGCCAAGGTGAGGAGCGCACAGATGGCACGGGCCTGGCCTTCTACGGGGCAAGTTCATTAAAGGAGCTGGAGATGATGTCATTTCACCGAAAACAAACACACCAGGCTAGGGGAAGAGCAAAGTCCATTAGAGAGGACGGAACAAGAGCGCGTGAGAACGAGTCAGGGATGACGCGCGTATCAGCGCAGTACGCCAGGGAGCTTTTCCACTCGAGCGAGCGCAAGAGATAATCACTCGGGGTTCAGTGTTTGGCTTTCTGTCCTCTTCACCCGATGACATTTACACGACTCAGACTTTCACGATACTAGCGATTTTTTACATTGCGTGTCCATGGCAAGGCTGTGTAACTCAAGACATAAAACAAGGTCTCTCTGTGTCCTTGTAGGGGACTAAAACATCATCATCATGTAAAACAATTACGAATCTGCTGATCTCTAGAGAAATACTCCACTGAATATAATGGAGTGTGACTTGCCTGACCCATGAAAACTTGCCCTGCTTGTGGGAGGGTTTGTGCTTAAGGAGCAAATTCAACGAGCAGCCTCAACAGAGATGCACGTCTTAAGATACCACACTACACCTTCTACAGAGACGAAAAAGGCATTGAGTTTTATCCCATCCATCCATTCATCCGTTATATAATATGCATATTCCAGGTCAGGGTCATGGGGGGGGGGGCTGGAGCCCATCCCAGCATGTATTGGGTGAAAGGCAGAAATACACCCTGGAAAGGTTGCCAATCCATTGCAGGTCACATACAAACTATATTGTGCAAAGATGACACTATTGAATTGTTTTCTATAGTGTTTTGAGATGAGATTATTAAACGTATGATGGGGGAAGGGGGGGGGGGTCTTTGACCATCTTTCTGTACAGAGTCCTATAAAAGGTTAAGATACTTTTCATTGTTGATTACCTCAAATGCAGGCAATTCTTCCAAAAGACCGTTTGGAGTTGGCTTCTGACGGTAGGTTTGAAGACCTGCAACATGCAGCCAGGGGCACTCATCTTCAGTTGTGGTTCTCAGATTTTTTCTTTGATTCTCAGAACATCTGCTTCACTGTGCAAGACGTACTTAAACCTATAGCGGGCAGCCTTACCACTGTTTTATAAACATCTTAATTGCTTAGCTAATAGTAGAAATGAATTAATTTGTTTGTTTGTAAATATCTTCTGACTTGTAAAATTCAGCGACCCCTTGTCTTGCTTCTTCTCTTTGTCTTTGTCTTTCCCTGAGGTGATGACACATGGATTTTTTACGTGTTACCTCATTTTTATACCCCAGTGAAACAGGAAGTTCCTGCAGCACAAGTTCCTTAAGACTGCTTTGAGCTTAAAAGCATGCAAAGCAGTGCGTTAATGCTCTGTTTGATCGAGCCTGTCCAGTTTGCTCTAGTTTTTGCATGTTGCCGAGTACCAGTTGGGTGCAGCGTACTCTAAAAACACGAAGCTAAGCCCAGTTTCCTAAGTAACATTTAACTAAGCACCGAGATATGTCAAAGGAGGGGGTTGAGGGTAAGTCCTTCCAACTCATTAGAGCTCGTTAACTTCACTGCCCTCCCGTCTGTGAAAGGCACAGTGAAGATCTTACGCACGCACATTCACCAGGGCGAACCAAGGGCGCACCAATATCCCCTTAATTATTCCGCGTTCAAATTTCTGCTTTACAATTCATGCTTTAGTTTTTGATTGAACACGCCCTCGGACAGGACCTCTCAGCGTATGACCGGAGCAAGGCAATTCATTTCGTTCACGATGAGGTCACCGAAGCAAATTAATCAGCACCCTGAGATTAGACAGCATGTTGGATGCATTCAGATTCAAAATTAAAATGAAAATGAACTCAATTTACAGCCTCGGGGGTTCATAACATCAAAATATTGTGGCAAATTTGAAGGGGAAAAAAATGACAGAGAGCAGCATGAATTGAAATTAAAGCTTCCGGTGCGCACAGTGTTTGCTTTATTGAAAAAAATGTAAATTCAGGGCATAGTTTCCACTGCATGGAAACCTGGGAACAGACTGTACAACACAGCAATGGACTGAGATAATGTAGCTTTGACCGCAACAGAAACATTTCTGGTGTGCACCAAAATACTAATGTTTCTTCAGACAGGTGAGTCACCTATCTTGGTCCTCTACATTCTTCACCTGTTTATTTTACAGAAGCTTCTCAACAGCTCGGTGCACTGCATTTATATGTAAGCGTTTAGCAGATGCTCTTATCCAGAGAAACTTAAAATCGCTGCACATAAAATGCGTTTATACAGCTGGATATTTGCTGAAGTAATTCAGGAGAAGTACTTTGCTCAAGGGTACAAGAGCAGTGCCCTGCATTGAGTCAAACCTGCATCCACAGTGTTACAAACCCAGTTCCCAAAGCACTATGCTACACTACTGACCCATAGCACCCACAGAAGCACACAGCGCCTGTTTCGTTTACATCATATGCTTGTTTTCATAGTTTAATGTCACACACACACACACGCACTCACGCACACAGACACACACTCTCTCTCTCTCTCTCTCTCACACACACACACACACACACACATGCACACAGACACACACTTTCTCTCACACACACACACACACACACTCTCACACACAAGCACACGCGCACACACACACTCTCACACACACACACACACACTCTCTCTCACACACCCATTCTCTCTCTCTCACACACACACACAGACACACCCACTCTCTCTCACACACACACACTCACACACACACACTCACACACACACACTCGCGCACACACGCACTCACACACACACTCTCACACACACACAGACACACCCACTCTCTCTCTCACACACACAGACACACACACACACACACACCCACTCTCGCACACACACACACACACACACACACACACACACACACACGCGCGTGCAGTACCTGGCCTCGGCCACAGTGCAGCAGTAGCTGCTGCTCCTCTGGGACTCTCTCCGGGCTCCTCGCAGGTCTTCCTGGGACTTGCGGCGGATGAAGTAATCCGTAAGTTTGCCGAAACTCGACATGGCCCTCCCCTCCCTCTGCCTGCCCGCGTCCGTTCTGTCTGGAGCCTCCCCGCTTCCCACGATGCCCTCCACTGTGCTGGCTGACAGGACCGGCCGTCCGCCCCCTCCCCCGGCCCCCGTCTACCCTTCCATCGCGCTGATTTTAAAAAAAGCGTGAACGCGGAGAAGAAGGGGATGTGCTGTGCTCCTCCTCAGCGCGCACACACACACACACACACACACACACAGGCAGGATCTCTCTGAAGATAAGACTGCTCAGAGCTGCGTATGAAAGAGGAGAGGAGAAAGAAGAAAGGAGAGAAAGGGAGAAAAGAGGAGAGGAGAGAAGAGGAGCAGAGAGGAGAGGAGAGCGCTAGCTCTGCAGCTGCGCGGGACGAGGGAGAGACTGCAGTCTGCTCCGACGCGATGCAGTTTGGCTTCGGTCGCTCCCTTTCCCTTTTTTTAAAGCTCCGCGATGCAACCAATGATCTTCATCTTTCCTACTTTGCTCTCTCTCTCTCTCTCTCTCTCATTCACCGTCTTTCCCTGCCATGCTCTTGCTCTCTCTCTCTTTTTCATTCACTGTCTCTCCCTCTCATGGTCTTGCTCTCTCTCTCTCTTTCAGTGTCTCTCTCTCTCTCTCGCTCTGAGTGAAACGTACAGATGCTCATACGCTTCCCTTTTGCTGTCTCGTCCTTCTCGCTGACACACACACGCACTCACAGAAATGCTCGCACACACGCACGCAAGCACATACACACTCACACACACATACTGTACGCACACACGCTCACACACACACGTAGATATGCACGCACTCACACATACTGTACTAACACACGCACATACGCACACGCATGCATGCACACACATACACACACACATGCATACACACACGCAAACCCTGCTCCATCACATTCTGGAGATATTATAATGGTAAATGAAAAGAAATTACAGCAAGAGAAGAACTCATTGGGATGGTAGTCTATGTAAAGCACATTATTGTACGTGCCTGTGTGTGTGTATGCATGTGTATCTGTGTGTGTGTGTGTGTGTGTGTGTGCGGGTGTGTGCCAGTGTGTGTGAGTGTGTGTGTGTAATACTATCTTTGTGAGGACCAAATGTCCTCACAAGGATAGAAAGATGAGGAAAATTATGCTTTGTGGGGACCTTTTGCTGGTCCCCAGAAGGTCAAAAGGCTGTTTTGGCGTTAGGACTTAGGGTTAGTGTTAGGGTTACAATTAAGTTAAGGTTAGGAATGTAGTGGTTGGGGTTAGGGTTAGAGGTTACGAAATGAATGTAGTCAATGGGAAGTTCTCACAAGTATAGCAATACGGGACTATGTGGATGTGTGCGTGTGTGTGTATGCGTGTGTATTTGTGTGTGCGTGTGTGTCTGATATTTTTGTTTACTCTCCTGCTTGGTAACTGGGAAAACAGCATCCACCACGCTGAGGGCGCTGCTCGAATAGTCTTCAGCAGCTCGGGTGCAGCGATGCGATTCACATACATATGTTACCATCAGCGTTTCACTGTCTACTACCCCTTTCCCCTCCCTCCCTTGTGTGTGAGTGCACACACCGATGCACACACTCACACACTCACACATACACACAAACATATGCACACACACACATACATACAAACATATGCATACATACATGCATACAAACACACACACATTCACACACTCACACATACACACAAACATATGCACACACACATGCACACACACACATTCACTCATGTGCATGCACACACACACACACATACTTGCACAGGCACACACTCACACACACGCACATACATGCACAGGCACACACACACACACTAACACACACACACATGATTACACTCACAAACCTGTCTTTTTTTCTGATGACAGCGAAAGGAATTCAGCAATAAGCAAAGTGAAATAATCATGAAGTCGCCCTTCATATAAAACAGTCCATTCATAAGAAAGAAAGGACAAGAGATGTTATGAAGAGCAATATGGAGCAGATAGTCAGATAGAGAATACAGAGCACTTAGCCACTTAGCAGAGTCCCTCATTCAGATTTACTTACACAAACTGCATTCCAGCATTCAATCAGTTTATACAGCTGAGCATCGCTCTAAAGCAATTCAGGTTGAGTGCCTCACTCAAGGGTATAAGGGCAGTGCCCCATGTGGAACTCAAAACCTACAAATTCAGAACTGCAAACCCAGCTCTCTAACCACCGCACCGCAATCTTACGTTCATGTGCCAGGCACACTCTGCACGTCCTCGCACTCTGAATCTTCATTCATTAATAAATTATTTAATAAAACACAT